>NC_056746.1:405012378-405069803 GCF_019279795.1 Protopterus annectens
GGGAGTGGAACAGGTTCTATGGCTCTCATGGCCAATAAAGCGTCCACCTGATTTAAGGCCTCTGACCACTGATGTTTTGGCAGATCTGGCCAACCGTAAGACCTTGGCAGAGTATGAAAGTGGAATTTGTAGCCTTTTAAAATCACATCTAAAACCCATTTGTCCTGGGTTATATGCGTCCAATTTTGGTAAAAAAGAGATAGTTTTCCTCCGAGAGGAGCTTCCAGGCAAGAAGGACCTGTAGCCCAACAGAGGGAGTCATCGGGTTTGCTTCCTTTGTGATTGAGGTCTGTCTTCTCCCCTTCTAGGTGAAGAAGCAGTCCACTGTCTGGACCTATAAGAGGCCTGTGTCTGTGCCCGGACTCTAGACCGTCTATATCTTCCCCTTTGAGGCCTGTCAGAAGTGGGAAAAGACCAATTTTTGGAGGGCCAATTTCTAGAAAATCTAGGAAGCTGAACTTGTAAAAAATCTTTGACAGTCTGCATAGATTTTGCTTTTTCCTCCATCTTTTTAATAACCTCCTCAGCCTTAGATCCAAATAACACATCATGTTAAACAGGGGCATCTAACAGTTTCGCCTTAACCTGCTCAGGTAAATTGTGCTCTCGAAGCCAAGCATGTCTCCTTATAACAGTACCAGAGGCTGCGGCCCTGCAAGAAGCTTCTAAGGCATCAAAACCACAATGTAAACTATGTTTGCTAACTTGTTCAGTTGCATGCAAAACATCCTGTAATTCCTTGTCTTCTGCACATGCAGGAAGGGTAGAAAGCCTTTGCTTTAAAACAGACAAAAGAAATTGCTGATACTTGAACATATGAAACTGGCAATTCAAAGCTCTAATAGAAAGAGTAGCAGAAGTATAAACCTTTTTGCCCCACCTATACAAGGCACGAGAATCCTTTTCAGAGGGAATAGGATTTTTAGATGAAGCGGCCTTAGCAGCTTTAGAACCCTGAGAAATAGTTTCTGGATCTGCAGAAGGGTTCTTAAATAAGAATTTATGGGAATCAGGGACTCTGTAAAATCTATCAGGCTTAGAAGGAGCAGGTGGCAAGGAATCAGGATTCAGGTTAGCTTCAGAAAAAGCATCATCCACAATGTCAAGCACAGGAGGAATAGCCAAAGGTCTGTGTTGAGGGAGAAGGAGAATTTCTCTGAGTCTCTTCTTGGAGGCAGAGTAATCCTGACCTTCCCAATGAAAATGCTCTCTCATCTCATGTAAAGTTTCCCCAAAAGAGAAATCTTCAGGGGGAGAAGCAGAGGGAATAGAGTCCTCTGCATCAGAATCCTCATAAGGAGGAAAAGAGTAATCCTGGTCAGAGGAAGAGACAGAAGACACAGAAGCCTGATCAGAGGAATCATAAGGTAAATCCTGTCTAGGCCTTTTTTCAGGAGGAGGGTGAGTACCCCTAATCATTGTAAGTAAATCCTCAGCCATCCGTAGTAATTGCTTCTGGGACTTGGGAGCTGAATCCGAAGCAGCTTGAGTAGAAACCCTTGGCTTTACAGGAGTTTTTGTCTTTGCCTTTGACTTTGTTGAAATAGTTATATGTGAAGGCTTGAAAACTCCCTCAGAAGCCGGTACCTGCACAGCGGTTCCGGACCCATCTGAAGGAGCGACGTCCGAAGGTCCTGCAGCAGATAAAATATTAGGCCTAGATGGCTCCCCATGGGAGTCCGTGTCGGCCATCGGTTCAGAAGTGGCGGACGACAGGGGCTGCAAAAGCGCCTCACTGACGACCGCCGAACCCGAAGCTGGCTCCAGCTGCGAAGAATCCTGTTTGGACCTCGGAGGCCTATCCTTGTCCTTGCATTTCTTTTGAATTCCGGTTGTCGGTAAAGTATCCAACGACATCCTGTAATTAAATCGTCTACCGAAATAGTTCAGGGCCCAATCGTACCTACGCTTGATAGTGCGAGAATTAAACCTGGCACAGAACCGACAACAAGAAACGTCGTGGTCAGGGCCTAAGCAAGGTAGACAGTAAGAGTGGAAATCTTTATGAGGTATCTGTTTCCCACACGATATACAATTATTAACTTTTTCTGACATCGGAGGAGCAAGAAAAAAGTTTCCCCAACGGGGTACTTAGCTTGAGAAGAGAAGTTGAAAACTTCGGACCGAAGTCAATCAAAGCACGTTGTTCTGAATACGCCAACCAATGACTTGCGAGCTGCTTTCCACCGCACGGCAAGAAAGACTGGAGAAGATGGTGTCGGCTGTCAGCTATGTACCTCTGCATTCTGACGTCAGGGTACTTGCTGGTACAGCCGACGCCGGACCCAGACTTTGGAATTCTGGCCGACCTCGGGCTGCCTGCCGGCAGGATCACCCTACAGTTATGACTGCAACAGTGAAACACGAAGAACATCAATTTCCAAGGCCCCTTTCTGTCCCCACATTTAACCTGTTGTAACACCACAAATTTAAAAGAGTGGTCAGAGAAAACCTGAATATATCTGAATAAAGCATTTGTAACTTCACCTTGACATATGTCATACCCATGTTCATAGATACGCTGTGCCAACTTACGTTGTGTCTTGCCTACATAAAAGGCAGGACACTTGTCACACACAGTAGCATATACCACTGCATGGGTATAACAACTACATTTTCCTTTAATACTAATTCTTACCATTTAAAACTAAACTAGAAGTAGACAGGATGTACTTACATTGGTTGCACATGCCACAAGGTGCCATCCTTCCATCAACACCCAAATTCAAATTAGATACATGCTCCAAAAGTCCTTTTAAGTTCCTACCCTTTCTAAACACAAACTTAGGATATTCACCAAACATTTTAGCCATAGTTGGTTCACTCACATGAATATGCCATTTTTTATTGACAATATCCTGTTCCACCTTTCAATAGTAAAGGTAGAAACAAACAGGCACATACCAAAAACCTTAGAACTAGAATCAGTAGCATCCTGAAAATTCATATGAGACATAGAAATATTATTGCCTCCTATCTGATAGACATTAAGAGGCACAATACTTGGTTCAGGGTCACTAACAAAGTCTCCCCTATAATTAATTAAAATTGGCCTATAAAAGCCTTTCAAACATTTATCAATCACTTCTTGCTTAATATTAAAAATCAAGTCATGGGGGTATCCCCGATCCAAGAACATCTGACGCACAAAATCACACTCTTGTAAACAAATGTCTTCATACATTGAAACCATTTGGGCCGCCCTAACCAACTGGCCCTTAACTATGCTTCTTTTAATATGAAAAGGATGACTACTTGTAAAATGTAAAATACTATTAGAAAAAGTAGGCTTCCTAAATATTGTAACCTTTAACTTTCCATCATCCAACTTATGTAATATAACATCCAAATAGGGAATTTTCTCTGAATTAATAGAATATGAAAACTTACAAAAATTAGTACTGGTATTAATATAATCCATGAACTGCAAAATACCATCAGATGGGCCTTTCCAAGCAATAAACAGGTCATCCAAGTAACATAAATATAAAGAAACAGATCAAAAAATGGGAAGGTAAACAAAAAGGTTCTCTCCCACCACACCATTACTATGTTCGCAAATAAGGGACCAAATGCTGAGCCCATAGCAACCCCAAACAATTGTTTGAAATAATGCCCTTCATAATAAATAAAATTATTGCTTAACACCATCTCCATTAATTGCATATAAACATTAAAAATGTCCTGTTCCACACCAAATTCATCAAATAAAAAAATCAGAAAGCTAAGTTAATCCAAGCTCATGTGGGATATAACTATATAAATCCTTGACATCAATAGTCAAGAAAATATATCTTTCCCCTGTGGAAACTAATTAATTACATTTGTCCAGAAAATGCCAAGAATCCCGACAAAGGTGGGAAATACCCTGAACCCTATTCTAGTTGGCTGTCCAAAAATTTAGCAATATAGCTAGTTTTGGATCATCCTGAGTCCACTATCGGCCGAAAAGGGGGGCTAGCAAGATCCTTATGAATCTTAGGCAGCTCGAATATAACCGGTATCTTTGGGGAATCCACAGACATATAATTATATTCATCAATACTGATTTGATCCTGTGCAAGCATATCAAATAACTCACAATCAATCTTATGATAGGCAATATTCACCTCATTAAGGGAGGCTTCACAATAAGTATCACTATACAACAAATTAAACATACTTTAAATATATACATCCTTCTGCATTACCACTAACCCCCCCCCCTTGTCTGGCTGCATGATTCTAAGATCACTCCTACCCCTCAATCTGGCCAACAGTTCAACCTCAGCATCAGTCAAATTACTACTACCAAGTTTTTTACCCCAAAAATGACGAAAATCCATTTCACATACACTCTTAAAACATTTTAAAACATTGGGCAAATCAGGATTATAAGTACTAGGCATTCTAACTGTACAACTATCAACATTAAAAACATCAACATAATTCCTATGTAAATATTTTAAATTAAAATTACGGACATACAGTTTAAAATCACAAATCAGTTCAGCTACATCACTTTGTCTGCTTGGCACAATTATGCCCTTTACTTAACAAATCAGCATGCAACATAGAAACCCATACATCAGTATAATTGAAACCCATACATCAGTATAATTATAAAGTTTGAAGTCATTTGTAGAATTAACAATAGTTGGTAAATTGGACTCAGTCACCTCTACTATCTCCTCGAATTGACATGAGCCATTCTTCTGCCCCTGCTGTCGCCAATTGTTCCCCTGTGGATAAGGGCTCCACTGTTGAGGCCTGCGATTCCTTAATCTCTTGGACCAACTCGGCCCCAGTGCATCTAAAGGGACGCCATTCCCTGATGGTTCCTGAACACCAGTGTCCTCAGACACTGCATTAAAATGCACAGAACGGTTCCCTGGAACAACCGGAGTTGAGAGATGGGCTTTACCAGCCTGAGGAGGACTTACTTGGCTTTACCAGCACAGATGATTCAACAGTACGTACTGGCTTTCTGTCTGAATTAGACAATCGTCCTGATATGAGTATATTTGAATATTTCTTTGCCTGCAAAATGCAATGACTGGAGCTAGGCACTTTGTGAATACCCTGGGCGCAGTAGATAAGCCAAAGGGCAGTGCAGAGAACTGATAGTGCATGAAGCCTGCTTTGAAGCACAGGTATCTTCTGCAAGATTCCCTGATTAGGATGTGCAGGTAGGCATGAAGCCTGCTTTGAAGCACAGGTATCTTCTGCAAGATTCCCTGATTAGGATGTGCAGGTAGGCTTCCTTTAAATTCAGTGTTGCCAACCAAGCATCCTTGCCTAGCATAGGAAGCAACTGGTGAAGAGTTAGCATCTTGAATTTTGGGATAACCAAAAAAGGGTTTAGGATAGAGAGATCCAGGATAGGACACCAGGAGTTGTTGTTTCTGGGCACCAAGAAAAGTCTTGAGTAGAAACCTTGTCCCCTTTCGTCTTCTAGGATAGTTTGAATAGCCCTTGTACTTAAGAGAGAAAGAACTTACTTTTGAGCCTCTGCCAACTGATTTTGGGGTAGATCTGGCCAACTGTTTGGGGTTGGTAAAGTGTGGAAGTGGAATCTGTACCCTTGGGAAACTATATTTAAAACCCATTTGTCCTGGGCAATGAGTTTCCAGTTTTTTTTGCCTGCAGAGCAATCTTTCCCCCTAAAGGAGCAGTCAGTTGAGAAGGGATTGGAAGTTTTAAAGTTAGGTAATTGAGATAGTTTACCATGGGGGGAGTCTTTCTACTCCTTGCTTTGGAAGTGGGAGCCCCCACTGCTTAGTCCCGTGCATACCTTGGGACTGAAGCCTGGGTGTTCTGCTGGTTCTGGGTTTGGATTGAGAAGGCCTGGAAGAGGCAGGAAAGAACCAGTTCTTAGAGGGCCAATGCCTACTAAATCTTGGAGCCTGTACTTGCAGGAAATCTTAGTTTGCATAGATTTAGCTTTTTCCTCCATCTTTTTAGTACTTCTGCTTTGTTGCCAAACAGGCGGTCCTGGTTTAAGGGAGCATCCAGCAATTTAGCTTTAACATGATCTGGCAAAGATTGCTCCTTAAGCCAGGCATGCATGCCTTCTATGTACGGACCCAGTGACAACAGCCCTGCAAGATGCCTCGAGTGAATTAAAACCACATTGCAAAGTATGTTTTCCAACTCGTTCAGCAGAATGCATTAAATCCTGTAAATCTTTATTTTTAGCACAGTCAGGAATCAACATATTTTTCTGTTTAAGCAATCCAATAATATGCTGCTGATACTTTAACATATGAAACTGGCAGTTTAAGGCCCTAATGGTCAAGGTTGCAGAAGTGTATACCTTATTACCCCATCTATCCAGCGCCCTGGAATCTCTATCAGAGGGGGAAGGATTTTTGGCAGTAGTAGCCTTAAAGCCCTTGGGTCCCTGTGAAATGGTCTCAGGATCCGCAGTAGGATTTTTAAAGAGGAACTTGTGAGAGTCAGGAACTCTGTAATATCTATCTGGTTTTCTGGGAGCAGGAGGTAAGGAGTCAGGGGCCAAGCTAGATTCCGAAAAAGCATCAACAATGTCCAGTACAGGGGGGATAGCTAAAGGCCTTTGTTGGGGCAGGAGTAAGAAATCCCTAAGCCTCTTTTTAGAATCAGAGTAATCCTGGCTTTCCCAGCGAAAATGTTCCCTAAGAGTATGCATGGTTTCACCAAAAGAGAAATCCTCTGGAGGGGAAGCAGAGGGAATAGAGTCCTCTGCATCAGAATCCTCATAGGTAGATGAGGGTAAATCCTGGTCATCAGAGGAAACAGAAATTTCAGAATCCTGATCAGAAGAATCTTAAGTAAATTCAGTCCTAGGTCTCTTAGAGGGGGAAGGTTGGCTTCCCCTGATTAAAGTAATAAGATCTTCAGCTATTCTTATCATTTGTTTTTTAAGCATAGAGGCCTGACCATGCAGTCTGGGCGTCGGTTTTCTAGGGATG
This sequence comes from Protopterus annectens, assembly GCF_019279795.1. Lineage (NCBI taxonomy): Eukaryota > Metazoa > Chordata > Ceratodontiformes > Protopteridae > Protopterus > Protopterus annectens. The sequence continues at coordinate 405,019,311 of NC_056746.1, forward strand.
GATCAAGTTTTAGGCCTTAAGAAGAAGATGCGTCGGTTTAATATGCAAGTCAGTAGGTCTGAATACACCCTCAGAAGCCGGTGCCTGCAAAGCGGCTCTGGACCCATCCAAGGTAGAGACATCCGCAGGCTCCACAGTTGAAGCATCTTGCGGCATACTGGACTCCGAATGGGCCTCAGTAGAGGCCTGTGAATCTGAAGTAGCGGGTATCAGGGGCTGCAAAAGCGCCTCACTGAGTACTGGCAAACTGGCGACTAGCTGAGGAGAAGCGTTGTCGGCAGCTTTGGACCTAGGCGGTCTGTCTCTGTCTTTATCTTTGCATTTTTTCAGAATGTCAGTAGTCTGGTGGCGTACCAAAGCCATATCTGGGTAATTGAACCGAGTAAAAAAAAAAAAAAAAAAAAAAAAAAAAGATAAAGCCAGCAACTGGATGGCTGTAAAAATAAATTTATTGGTCAAAACATTATTCAGACTTCATTCCCAGACCGGTTTCGGCATAGAGCTATGCCGAAACCGGTCTGGGAATGAAGTCTGAATAATGTTTTGACCAATAAATTTATTTTTACAGCCATCCAGTTGCCGGCTTTATCTTTTTTCCTGGGTATTTCTCTTGGCCGTGCAATTTTCTCCGTGCAGGTGACTGTTTTTTTTGCTTAATTGAACCGAGTACCAAAATATTTAGAAGCGTAAACATACCGACGACTAATAGTTTGTTGTTTAAATAAGGCACAAAACCGACAGCGAGGTACGCCGTGGTCAGGGCCTAGGCAAGGAATACAGTACGAATGAAAATCTTTATGACGTATTTGCTTCCCACAAGAAATACTATTATTGACTTTTACTGACATTGGTTTAGAGCAAGAAAAAGTTTCCCCAACGGGGTACTTAGCTTTAGTTGAACACTTCGGTTCTGAAACTCGTAAAGGAAAATTTTAGGAGTCGGCCAACCGTCACTTGTGAACTACTTCTGCTTCGGGCACCGCACAGCAACAAAAAACTGATGTAATGGCATCGGCTGCATGCCTTATACCCCTGACTATCTGACATTATGGAAGATGAGACAGCAACCGACGCAGGACCCAAGACTTTGATAATCAGGCCAACTGAGGGCTACTGCAAACAGATAACCCAAATGTGATGACTGCAACAGTGAAACACGAAGAACATCATTCCATACCTAATGCCAGCAGTTTCAGATGTTGGTTTTCTAAACATAAGTTAAGCACGTGGAATCGGCTACAGAGAGTTTTGGGAACAAAAGCTTGGCAGATGGAGCAAGGCCTTGTAATCGTGCAACTTACCTAAACAAAACAAGCACAGATTATTGGTGCCTTTGTGAGGTATTTGACGGCCACACTTACACTTGCCTTTTCTGGATGACATGAACAAGCATTAGAAAACAATGACTGAAAAGGTTTCCCAACGGGGTACTTATCTGAGTTCTCGAGAATCCGATGGCTGGGAAGGCAGGAACACCTGACATTTGACTGATGGGTGACGGGTGCAAACATCACTTTTATGGCCTATGCTCTGCTAGCAACATCAGACATCCCACGCACCATACAGTGACTGAAAATTTTTGTATACTGGACGGACATTTGGGTAGCAAGAGGAGAAAACTCATATGTACTGAATACTGTAACACGTGAAAAGAAATATATATTATGGGATACGTTTGATTTGCATGGCTAGGTTTATAAAGATGCCCACTATTCGTTAACCTAGTATGATCCTATGAAGCACAACCGTGGCCGCAGGACCAGGTATGTGTACTTGGGGGCTCCCTATTAAAATATCTGTACTTGAAAAAAAAAAAAAAAGACTGAAAATACAGGAGAAGAGCGAATCTCAAAAATCATTTTTCTCCTTTAAACTTTGTTTTTGTGAGCCCCCCACCCACATACACACTCCCCCAGACTTCTATATACTAACTCCAAGATCACCATACTTCAAAGAAAAGGGAATATTCCGAGAAATGGCATCTCGGACTTAGTACATGCAAGTCCATTCTTTCATCCACTCCGCATTTCAAGACTCGATTTAGCAGGTCCTGACATTTCGAACAATTACCAGGCTTAACTTTAAGCTGCTGATGGCTGGCAAGTGGGAAGAATAAGTTAGTACAAAAATAATCATCTTGTAGGAAAGAGGTTGTTTGTGTTGATGCTACTGCATTTTAAGAGCCCATTACAGTGGTTTCATATGCAGCATCAATACATCAGAGACTGCCATATAACATAAGACTTTTGAACAAGTTTGGTTGTCCTACCCTGAACCAAGAGTAACTATTATAGGCCAACTGCAGGAATGTGACCTTTCTAAATATCTAAAATGTTTTACACTCTAAGGTATCCAGCATACACCTTAAAAAGTTATCCACTGAGTAGGAAGAAACTGCAACTTCAGTACATTGATGGCAGTCCCCATGAGACTAGGCAGTCTGGTTAGTGACCAAGTCTGTTCCTTTAGCAGACACATGGATGGTACAACCAAAAGTAGTGTGTGTATGGAAACATCTTGGTTCATGGTAGCCCTTGTGATCCACAGCAACTGTCATGCATTTGGTAAACATTCTGAATTAGCAGCGATTAGCACCCACCAAAAACTGCAGGGACCTCCTAAATTCCTGAGCAGATTTATATTGTTAGGCATCTTGGTAGTCTTTCACTTGATAAGCATGGAAGGATCTTTAGCACAGAGATTGCACAAAATGTTTTACTACAAATTCACTCAGGCTGCTGAGAGCTAAACTGGACTTCAGGTCCCAAGTCTTCTTTGGCACCAAAATGAATCATGTAATGTGGGACTATTTGGATGGCTCTTTTGTTTAACAGGGTCACAACCTTCTACATTGCCTGTCTCTTTTGATGAGTGGAATATCAGGTAGGGATTTATGAAGAGGATTTGATAACCTTGGGATATTATGTAGATGAGCCACCTGTCCCAAGTGATGTTGTACTATTCAGTTTCTCTAACTGTCTTAGGACTGGAGCAGCTGGGAAAAAGAACTCTGGGCTGCAGCTAAGTGTATGCAAACTGCCAATAGTCCCCAGACCTCAGGGTTACTGCCAAGTTTTTGTGAAATGCCTACAGTCCTCATACTCATGGTTAATCTTACCTCTGCAGTCATTATTGTTGCTAAAGCAGCCCTGTCCCTGCCCCCTTCTTGCTTTTCCCTTGTGAGGTCACTGTGGCCCATGTCTGAACTGCATCCAACAATAGTTCGACTGCTTTTTACAAATTAGTGCTATGAAAACAAACACAGCCGTAGATCTGCCCTTTGGCTTCATGTTTTTAAGGCGCTGGCGGACTTCATCTAATAGGAGAGACCCTTTGAATGAGGAGTCCATAAGAGCCTCTTTCGTATTTTCTGTGAAGTCACTAAGCTTGTGCCAGGCATGCTGGCACATTTCTACACCAGCAGCTATAAACCTGCCTGAATTTTTAGCCAAGATACAACTTACATGGATCATGTGGCTTGTTAGATGAAAGATGTGCCAACTTTTTACCTCTTCATCTGGTAGATCCTCAGCCACATTGATTATCTAATCTGTTAGATCCCTTCGAGAATAAACTGTGGGTGCCTAATAATTAAGGGTTCTCAAGAACAATGTTGAGGAAGTAAACACATGCTTTCTTAGTCTACCCATATGGACTCCTTGTATGGCAGATGGATGCCAGCACTCTGTGGTGTGGGAGCCCACTTGAGGGCTGATCCACTAATGATAACATCTAGCTTGGGAGCCTCCAACCAGACAGACCAGTCCAGTGTTCGGTCTCACAGAGGGATTCCCAGTGGGACTGGGTGTGCACCAGGGTTCAGCTCTGAGCCCACTTCTATTCACAGTGGTGATGGACTACACTAGGAAACAGGTTAAAGGGGACAGATCAACACTAGAGGAGTGGTTTCCAACTCTGAAATTGTAATTTTATTAGACATTTTGGGCTGATTTCTATCCCTTTCAACTTTCTGGCTTAAAAACGCATGTGTTTGCATGTTTTTCACATCGTGCAGCACCGCGGGGCTATGGTTAAACTATTCCAGGTGGCAGAAAGTCTGCTCTTCAAATTTTCTCTTAGAACTAGCGGGTAACTCAGTAATAGCACTAAAATCTGAATCCCTGTGACTAGCACTTGCTCTAGAACCTGCTGGAAAGCACTAGGAAGCCTTAAAATGATACAAGCACTCAACTCTCCTTGTTAATAAGGAGAAATTAATTGTAGGCACTAAACAGCCTATAACTGCAAAGTACCTTGCAAAGGTAAGGGAAAGCAGCTCTTGTATTTTACAAACAAAGCACCTAAATAGGCATGTCCAAGGGTCAGCTTCTGGTGATTTCTCCTGTCCACCTGGTAAATTTGGCCATACTGGGGCAATGCAGCACTGCCTCATGTACACAGACAACCTTCTCCTCCTACCACCCAACACTACAACCTGCGAGAGATGCATTTACATAGCCAAACTTGAAGCAAAGCTCTCTCCAGCCAAGATTGTGCTAGACAGTTAAGAGGAGAAGGTTAACACCCACACTAAACCTCAAGCAACACATAGCCCTTCAAAACCCACAACATCAACACTCACACATAGCAACACTAAACCCACATATGCGGAGGCCCTTAACATTAACCTGCCCAAGCAACAAGGACCTCCAAAGCTGAAACGCAAAAAAACACCAAAGTGACACACAGCTCACAACACCAGTGTGCCACCCAACAACAGCCCCTAAGGAAAGACAACGTACCAAACACTTTAGTCATAGGTGACTCTATAGTCAGGCACACTGATGTCCCACTCACTAGGCTGAACAAGGAGAAAATTACAGTCAGCTGCCTGTCAGGTGCCAGAAATCCGCCACATCACGCATGCACTCGAGTCACTCCAAAACAAGTACAAATACAACTCTGTCATTGTCTATGTTGGAGTGAATGACTTGAGACGTACCTCCCTGGACTAGACATGGAAGAGTTCTTGGATCATGTGGCCCAGGCAGGTATGACCCTAGCCCTGAGTAGTATTCTGCCTTCGTCCAGAATTATACCACTGTATTAGGACAAAATGAATGACTTCAACAATTGGCTAAGCTTCTGGTGTCATTCAAAGGGGATCCAGTATCTGTTTGCCTGGGACGACATGATCAACAAACCACGATGCTTTGCACCTGTCACCCCTGGGATTCAGGTTACTGGCTAAAGCTCTTGCCACCCCAATAGTGCCTTTTTTAGGCAAGGTTCAAAGGAAAAAAAAACACCATAACAGATACAAGCATGCAAAATCTGAAGGTAATGTTAGAAGTCTAAACCTCAAAATGCACTGTCTCGAGGCACTCCTAAAAATGGAGAACACTGATATCTGTGCAGTAACTGAGACCTGGTTCAATGCTCTAGAGAACACCTCTGCAATACCAGGCTACAACTCTTACCACACGTTTCGGCCACCAAACCAAGACCGAAACACTAAAGGTGGAGGACTGTTCATATTTGCCAAGGATATTCACATCTCCAGGATAGCTGCCCAACACAATGCATCTGAAATTCATCAGGTGCAACTAACACTAGGTAAGACTGCAATCCAAATTGTAGCTTTCTACAGATCCCCCACCATACCCCAAGATTCTCACTACACCTTTCTAAACATACTGGAAAATATTAAGATACATCAAACACCCTAATACTGGGTGATTTCAACTACCCTTCCATTAACTGGGAAAACTACTTGGGTACCAACACCTTTTCCCAACGGTTTTTGGAATTCATAAATTCCAACACCCTGGATCAACTAATCCATTGTCCCACCAGGGGCTTCAATATCCTAGACCTGTTCATTACCAACATGGGAGATAGATGCTCTACACCAGCGTTCACCCCCCACCCATTGGTCAGATCTGACCATAAGCTAATCACTCTTGACATCCACATCCCACCCCCCCCCCCCAGTAAGGAAACCTCCGTAAAAAACTTTTCCAAAGCCAACTTCATGCTACTCAAGTCAGAAGTGACAAACTTCATGACACCCATGCAGATGGGAGCTGAATGTTCGACTGCTGAATCCTACACTAAGGCACTGTACGAGCACATCCACTCGTGCATGAATTGTGCCATCCCAAATAAAACCAAGACACTCTCCTCCAAAAAAAGGAAGCCAATCTGGTGGTCCCCTACCATAAACAAACTATATAACAGAAAGGAAGAAACTGTTGCAGAAGAGAGGAAAATCCCAGGATGCAAAAAAATCCCTTACCAGCCTCAGTAAGAAGCTGAGATCCCTCATAATATCCTCCAAAGCTAGTTATGAAAATAAAATTGCCAAAGATTCCAAAGACAACCACAAGGCATTCTATAGTTATGTCAAGAATCTAAATGGCAATGCTCAGATCTGCTCTGAGCTACAACAGAATGGCATTAAATATACTGATCCCACGGATATTGCCAATATCCTGGCAGATCGATGTAGTGCCAACTTCACCCCCCTCTCACCCCCTAAAGGGCCCATCTCAATACCAAAAGATTGCCAAATTCCAGTAATCATGGCCACATAGGTAAAAACCCCACTCTCCAAAGCTAAGACTACAGCATCCATAGGACCAGATGACATCCCGGGCTGTGTACTACATGAACTAAAAAATTAACTGGCACCTCACCTAAGTGTTATGTTTAATCATAGCCTCACCTCCGGCTTTGTGACCACTGAGTGGCGCACAGCTACAGTTATAACACTCCACAAGGGGGGATCCACCTTGGATCCTGGGAACTACCGTCCCATCAGTCTGACGAGCCTAATCTGCAAGGGCATGGAACACATTATCATGGAACTTATAAACAAAGACATTGGCAACCTTCGAACACTGGACCTTACCCAGTTTGGGTTTGTGAAGGGCAAATCATGTGTTCTGAACCTGATTGACGTCTTTGAATAAGTCCCCAGAGCTGTGGACGAGGGTAAAGCGGTCCACATAGCCTATCTGGACCTCGCCAAGGCCTTCAACATCATCGCCCACTGTGGAATCATAGATAAACTTACTAAAGTGGGCATAAATCTCTACGTCACTCGGTGGGTTGCCAACTGGCTTAATGACAGAACCCAGACTGTAAAAGTAGCTGACTCCAAATCCAGCTTCAAACAAGTGACAAGTGAAGTACCTCAGGGTTCAGTCCTGGGACCGCTCTTGTTTGGCATCTACTTCTCTGAAGTACAGGCCAACTCTAAGGGACTCTGGCTAACAAAGTTTGCAGATGACTGCAAACAGGGAGCCATTACTGAATCACTCAAACGATGTGGATATTCTACAAAAGGGCCTTACAGAAACAGATGATTGGTGCCAGAGCCATGGGCTCATGTTTAATGCCAAGAAATGTATAGTTATCCCCTTTGGGAAAAAACATTTACCCATGAATTACCACATAGGTGGCAGTACACTAAACACCGAAAGTGTGATGAGAGACTTGGGGACACAGGTGGACAGTGGTCTCACCTTCGATAACCACAGCGCCACAACAGTCAGGAAATCCTTCTATGTAGCACACCTCATCACTAAGGGCTTTTCATCCAGAAGGAGGTCATTGTACCACTGTACTCATCCCTTATTAGACCCATTATAGAGTACAACGCCCGTTTGGTATGTACCTCACAAGACATCTGCAACAGCTGGAAAGGCCACAGAAATACTACACTATATAAATCACAGGCCTAAAGCAAATGTCATATGCTGACCACCTAAAAAAAAACTCCAGCTCTACTCTGTGACATATCGTCTACTCAGAGGCAATCTCTGCTTAACATACAAGGCCATGTCAAACCCTGAGCTGTTGGACATGCTCCACTTAAAGAAATCCCAATCCCACAGAGCCACATGCTCCAGGGATCTAAACCTTGTCATCACAATGAACAAAACATGCTGGAGGGATAGGTTCCTGATCCAGAGACTCCCCATACTCTGGAATAGACTTGCCCATACATGTCAAGCAGAGCATCCCCTTGGCCCTCTTCAAAATAAACCTTGACGATTGCATGGGAGACAGGAAATTCACCCCGGGGATCATGTCAGTCACCCTGCTAGACAGGGGTCCAGGGAAGTAAATAGTGTGGGAAGAAATATCCAGGGAATTGCTATGGCTAAGCTTGCATAGGCCCTAGGGCCAATAGCCTAGTACCAACCTACGAACTCATTGACCACTTTGGGCATGAAGGAAGGGTTGGTCCTAAGAGTTACCCTTGTCCTTGTGGAAGGTAAGGAGGGGGAATAGCCATGAGGGCCTGTAGCTCTGACACTCTCCTGGCTGATGTCAAGGCTACCAGGAGTACTGTTATCCATCTTCAGTGTTTTAGAGAGGCCTTAGAAGCTGGTTTAGAAGGGGCCACCGTGAGCTTCTCTAAAACATAATTCAGGTCCCATGGGGGTGGGACAGATTTCCTGGGGGGCCTGAAATGCTGCACTCCTTTTAGGAATACTTTTGCAGGCAACCAAGATGGCAGAGGGGGTCCAGAGGCAGACAAGCTGAAATAGCAGCAAGATGGGCTTTAACAGAGGAGTACGCCAACCTTATCTGCAAGGGTTCACACAGGTATGACACTACCAAGGGAACATCACCCTGAAAAGGGTCCAACTGTCTTCGAAGAATCTTTTCCATTTAGACAAATAAGATCTCATAGTGTTAGGTTTCCTGGCCTCCTGCACAACTCTGAGCACGTCCTCAATGTAAAGATGGCTGTACGGGATCAGCATTTTATCACCCATAGAGTAAGGTTCAGAGATTGTCGGTGGGGAATGGGTTAGTGATCCCTTGTCCTGTGTGAGAAGGTCCACTCTGAGGTAACTTGTGGTGATTGCCTCTGGCTAAATGCAGAAGAAGGGGGAACCAATGCTGTCTTGGCCAAAAGGGAGTCACCAGCAAGAGTTTTAGTTTGTACTGCTGGATTTTCAGTAGGACTTTCTGAAGAAGTGGGAAGGGGGGGATGCATATAGAAATATCCCCTTCCAAGAGATTGAGAAGGTGTCAGCTGCTCTTGTCAGAGGATTAGGTAGCCTGGTGCAAAATTATGGAAGTTGTCTGTTCAGAAGGGAGGCAAACAGATCTATCTGAGTTGTACCCCACTTATGGACTATGTCCAAGAACACATCCCTGTGGAGCATCCATTCATGGGACTGTGACATGGCCCTGCTCTAGGTGTCTGTCTGGCTGCTCTGCTCTGAAGGGATATACACTGCCTGCAGAGTGACTCCCTGCTGTGTGGCAAGCTCCCAGACTTGGAGAGCTCGTCTGCATAGCAAATAGGATTTTGTTCACCCCTGCTTGTTCACATACCACACAAGTGTAGTGTTGTCTGTGAACAATTTTAGGGGATCCTGCTTCAGTGTATTTTGGATAGCTTTCAGGGCCAGAAGAATTACTCTCATCTGTCTGACATTTACTTACTTATTTATTTCATTTGTTTACTGGGTAATGTCCGACTGGGCATGAGGCCCATTTTTAGTGAAGGCCTGGGAAGAAAAGCTCCTTACATACAAATAAACAATATTAAACAAATAAATTGACACATATTGATATTTACAATGTACAAAGCAAATCCAGTATAGTAATTAAAAACTAATAACACTAATTAACAAAATTAGCACAGTTTCAGATGAATTAACAGCATGAATTAATGGTGAGAACGGTGTAATACAGTTTCTCAAGACAGGTTGACATGTTCCTGTCTGATGGAGTCTGACCAAGTGCCCTGAACTCATTAGGGAACTCATGGCTGCTCCCCCATCCCAGATCTGTGGCATCCGTGTACATCTCCTGTAATGGCAAGGGAGCCTGTAAGGGGAGACCTGAGTTGAAGGTCACTTGATTCAACCACCAGAGGATCTCTTTCCTGAGACAAGGCAGGAAGGGTATTTTGTACTCTAGGGGGTGGGAGTGCTGTGTCCATATAGACCTTAGGTACCATTTAACTTTCTCATCTGGAGCCTTGCCAATGGCTACATGGGAATAGTCAATGCCATATGCCCCAGGAGTCTGAGGTACTGCCTGACAGTCAAGACTGTGACTTGAAGGACAGAGAGCAGGTACTGCCTTAAGTTTTCCACCTTTTGAGGTGGCAGAAAGGCCCTCATGACATCCATCCTTATCGTGCACCCCAAGAATATTTGGTCCTGAGAGGGATACATGCTGAACTTGGGCTAGTTTATCTTGAAACCCAGTGCTTGCAGGACTGATAGTACTACTTGTAAATGGCGTAGCAAGGATTTTGAACAGTCTGCCTGGATCAGAAGGTCATCCAGGTAAGGGAATATTTGAATCCCTTGAGTCCTGTAGAAGGCAATCACTGGTGCCAAGTACTTGGTGAAGACCCTTGGTGCTGCAGAAGTCCAAAAGGCAAGCCGGAGAACTGAAAATGTGAGGAGCCTACAGAGAAGCATAGGTATCTCCTGTAATTGGGCCTTATGGGGATCTGCAGGTAGGCATCCTTGATGGCCAAGGTGGCTACGAATCCCTAAGATAAAATCAAGGAGAAGAGGGCCTGCAGAGTGAGCATTCGAAAGGTGGGTACTTGCAGGAAAAGACTGAGGTGGGAAAGATCTAGGATTGGTCTCCAGGGACCATCTTTGCTTGGGACTAGGAAGAGTCTGAAATAGAAACCCTTTCCCTTTACTGTCATAGGAACAGGCCAAATTCTTCCTTGGGCAATAAGGCTGTATATAACTGGCTGAAAAAGGGGAAGCTGCTCTTTGAGTGGCTGTGGAATAACCCTCAAGGAAGGTGTTGTGATTCGGGTCATGAAATAACCCTTTTCTAAGATGGATAAGACCCACCTGTCTGAGGTAATGTTTTTCCAAACAGGGAGACAGTGAGAGAGTCTTAGTTAAAGGGGGTGTAATTGAGATATTTGTACAGTTATGGCAGGTAGTCACAGACTACCTGCCCTATCCTAAAACTGAAGCTTCTGGTCCAGAGTCTGTGCAGGCCTGGAAGAAGTTTGTTACTTCCTGGTGCTCTTTCTGCCCCTGGAAAGAGGAGGAGCAGTATGTTTCCTTATAAATTGAGTCTTTAGGGGTAAATCCTGTGGAATTTGGGGACAGGAGAAACAAACAGGTGCTTCAGGTCTTGTAACTCCGTCCCCTTCTCTTGTAGAGTTTTGAACAACTCTGCTTTGTTCCAAAGAGGGCAGAGTTATCCAGAGGCGCATGCAGTAGTTTTGCCCTAATATCAGGTAAGGGCTGTAACTGTAGCCAGGAATATCTTCTCAGGACTGAGGCAGATGCAGCAGATCCAGCAGAAGCTTCCGCTGCATCGTAGTTGCACCTAATGGAATGCCTAGTGACCTGAAAAGACAAGGATATAAGGCTGAATATCTGTGCCTTTGTAGGAGAGCCTGGGATCTCAGTCAGAAGCTTAGTGGCTTGACCAAAAACGGCTAGAACATATTTTGACATACGAGTTGGATAGTTTACTGTGCTGAATGCCAGGGTAGCTAAGGTATAAACCTTTTTTTTAATGCGCTCCATGGCCTTGCTGTCTCTACCAGTAGGGAAAACTGAGGTGGATGGAAGCAGTTTTGAGGGCTTATCAGATGAAACTGACACAAGTCTGCTGCAGGACATTTAATAAGAAATTTGGCCCCCTCAAGGACCTTGTAAAATGTGTCAGGCCTTCGAGGAACAGAAGGCTGTGAATCAGGATTCACAGAGGCTGCACTAAAAGCATCCAGAAAAGCTGGCAAGACTGGCTGTATTGCTGAAGAAGCAGGAGTGTTCATTTGTAGAAATTCATAACATCTTTTTCTGAACTTCTGTCATCTCAGTGGAATCCCACTTAAAGAACTCCCTCATTTTGAAAATGGTCTCCCCAAAGGTGAGATCCTCACCTAGAGAATCTATCTCAGCATAATCTTCCTCTGGGGAAGTATAACCAAGGGGAGCTAGTAACTGGGAGACAAAAGTCAGAGAATCCTCTGAAGATGAGTCAGAGGAGTCCTCAGCTTCAGGTTGAGAGATATCTTGATCCTGAGGCCTAAGGCTAATTACAAGGGGAAGGATGAGGGAATAGCAGGCCTAAGAGCCATAAAAGAATTGAAGAGGCTCTGAGAAAATGCCTGCCAGTCTGGCTGGCTCTCTACAGGAGAAGGAACAGGTTCTGTTTTCTGTTTTCTTTTCAGGGAAGGCCTAGAGGGCATAGGGGCCAAGGTAGGCCTAGGTTCCCTAACATCTGCAGTAGTGGAAGGACCCATCTAGGTGGCTGATACAAGTGGAGGTTCCCCCTCACCGTCGGTAGCCAACGTCTGCATTACCTCCGAGGACGTATCTTCCGCTCTGGGTTCTGTGTCTTCTACAATGGTACCCGCTGTACCCATATCGGCAGTGACCAAAAGTTCCTCCAGGCTAACGTTGACCACAGGAGGGATGTTGGGTGGAGGAGGTGCAGCAACGGATTCGGGCCTAGTATCTTTGGCCTTTTTCTTAGTGGATCGATGGTCTGACCGTACGGCCCTTCCATAGCTAAAGCTAAGGGCTTAAAGCACTGATTTTCTAAATAAATGTGCAAGGCATGCAGTCAGCTGCATAAGGTTTTAGGGACTTAGGTCTGACAGATGGAGCAGGACTTATGGTCGTGCATAGGCCTAAAGAGAAAAAGCAAAGCTCGTGGCCATCCTTATGGGGGACCTGACGACAGCACCTACACTTTCCCTTCCTGGATGTCATGAACCTAAACAGGCATGCAGTGACCCAAAAGAACAAAACATCCCCAATGGGGTACTTATCGTTGAAAAGACAATCCGATGGCTGGTATGGCAGGAACAGCTGATGTTTGACTGTCGGCAGAGAAGTTCTGAGGTCTGGTATGTGCAGACGCCACGTTTATGGCCCAAGTTCCCTTAGGCAACGTCAGATGTCCCGCGTACCTTATAGTGACTAGAAGCTTTTGTATACTGGCCAGACGTTTGGGTAGCAATAGAAGAAAAACCCAAGGGTTTGGAATACAGCAACATGAGAAGAAAAAGACATTTCAAAGCATAAGAATGCATATTTGTTAATGGAAACACTGTGCAGCTTATATTAAAGCTGGTCTCTTTCCATCACTACAGCTGGTATCTAATGATATGCGTTTCAAGCTTTTATTGGAGGCTGTCTACTGTACTTTGTAATGGATATGACTTCTGCAATATATGCAGCTAGCCAATTCTAAATGCATCATTTTTATATGTAAATGTTTGCTGATCTCAAAGTGTGTACAGGACTTCCCTGACATCGCTCTTATCTGAACAGCACAAGTGGTTTAATGTTCTTGAATGTCACAATCTCTTAGGCTGCATGGAGTAGATCTCTTGCATCAAATCTCCTAGTGTGTTTACATGCCACTACATCTTTCATGACAAGTGTTTCTATTATGGTTGCAGCCCACAGCACCCTTTTTTCCTGAGAAAAGATCCACCAACATTACTACTACACAGGTTCAGGGATACCATGCATTGCTATATTCAAACCATCTAGCTGACCTTTACCTGACTGTGTCTGAAGTTTCTTCCCCACCCTTTAGTTTTTAATAGCCCTAAGTGGTTCTAGGTCATCTATTCTGTAGCTAACAAGCCCTGCCCATACTCATACTCCTTGAGCAATGAAACTTTTAGTTTATGAGAAAATACTGAGAGAACAACTTTTATTGTGCTAAGAGACAGTCATGCAAATGTAAAAAACACTAGAAAACATGTAGACACTGACAATAGGTACAAAAGTCCTTAAATTAGGTACATCCAGCCAAAAATTAGCAAAAAAATTTGAATACAAAATAGAACAAAACTCTTCCACTTCCAATCGGAATGTGGGATACTAAGAAATGTAGGTTAAAAACAGTGACAAAAATGGAAAGATATAAGCACATTATAAAGTGACAGTGTAAAATCTGACTAATAAACTGTATTGCAAAATGTTACCATGCAAGGTCATTTATTTTTGCTTCTGAAAGGGAGGCGCAAGAGGTGTAATCTCCTTTAAATTATTGTTGCCACTAGTATGTTGGTCATGTAGTGTGGTTTTCTCTGTAATACACTGCTTCAAGGATTACATGAGATGGGGAGGGATTCAGAGAGCTGTGTGAAGGGGCAAATCAAGCTTGAAAATAGTGACATAGCTCCAAAAATATGTACATAATATGCAAAGATAAATCAGGCCTGAAAATATAAATTTTCTTCCAAAAATAGGGACACTTGAAAAGTAATATTCAAGATCATCACCGAAAAATGCTTATGAAAAGCAAACAATATTAGTCATTAAATGTTTTGTCAGGCTTATTTTTTCCATAATAATTTTTCATTCTGGGCTTACCCCAGTCATGATACGAATCAAAACAATCAGTAAAAATGTAATGTAACACATCAGTATTCAAATACAAATGATATGTTATCGACCATAAGACATATGAGATCACTAAGTCTTGAATCAATGACTCAGGTAAGAAGAATGACATGAAAATACCAAGACCCAGCAGTACATATGAACACAGTTTATGCCTAGCTAACTGTAGTATGCCACAAGGTTTCAGGGTAAATCGACTAGGAGCCACAAATGTGCATAATTCAAGCATCAAAAACAGTTAATATGCATTTTAATGAGAATTCAAAGTTTCATGCTTCCTGCCCAGGATTGTTCTCTGGTATGGCTAAGCAACAAATTAACCTGCTTGAAATCCTTTGTGCATTTACAGTGTATGATGTCACAAATTATGTTGTTTTATGGTGTAATTCTGACTGCAATCACCAATAATAATTACGCTTTTGTCACCTGACAGATCCATGGTAATTGGTCCCGGAGCTTCATCACAGACCAGTGTTAGTCTCATTACTTGAACGTTTGGTGTATTAGGATCTGTAAAGTAAAATATAACAATAACTGAAAAGAGCTGTCAGGCACTAACTGAACTGTTAATAAATGTACTGTACAATATATTGGTAATAAATGCAAGTATGCAAAATCTGCATATGCAATTAATACATTGGTACAACTACAGCAAGGGAAAACAAACGTATCATGCTACATTTTAAGCCATTTCTTTCAATGATGGGGACATTATGGAAACAATGACTTCAGATACCACAGACACAAGCTTCTCCATCTACTCTACACCATTTTAACTCCAGTTTGATATGACTTGGTGGTAAAATTGGGTAAATCTGGAAGACTGCCAAAACATTCATGTTTTGCAGACAAAAGCTAGTACAGGTGAACCATGCAGCTATGGAATCTTTTGTGATAGCTGAATACTGATTCCTTGCAATATACCTGGTCAATGCAATTGAAATGTTGTACCTCTTTAGGTGGAACAAGTAGTTATGATCTGAGAAACCAGTTGCATAGCTAGGGTGGGGCAAGAGGGGCAACTGCCCCAGGAGTAAAGTTTTGGGGAGGTGCGATCAGCCAATCTGGATCTTTCTTTAATGCAGTACCAGCTTCTAAAAGCCGGTATTGCATTTGCATTCAAATCTGAGCATTGTGGCACTCCGTGTAGACAGGGCATAAAACACAGCAACTGTCTGCTTCATTTGAAGCAGGCAGTTTGCTACAGTTTGAAAAGGAGAATCTTTTCTTAAACTAAAGCATGAGAACTGTAGTGCTCCATGCAGGCAGGGTAGAAACTGTAGCAAACAGTTTGATATAATTTAAAATACACAATTATTTTGAAGGAGGGTTGCAGGCAGGGACTCAGAAATGGGGGGACCTGAATGGCTGGAGTGGGAGGGGCATAGTATATCCGACCACCTGGTGGGTGTGCCTGTAAAAGGAACATCTTTTTTTTGTGCTCTTCAATGGAAGAGCTGGTGCGGGGTGTGTGCGCGTATGTAAATCTAACTGTAGTAATCCTATTGCTTATCAATTGGCTTATTACAGTGAAGTGCTTTTTTTTGCTTTTCAGCTGAAGAGCTGAGAGGGTGGGGTACTGGTTCATAGTAACAGTCTAGACTGTTGGTTGAACCAGCTATGCTTTTGAGAGAAACCTGGTCATTTATTTATTTTACATTTGTTGACCAGGAAAGACTGACTGGATGCATGTCCATTTTCAGTGGAGGCCCAGGGAGAAAAGCTCCACAGTTAAATTAAGCAAAATATAAGGTGTATACAGAAGCATTCAAATTTACACAGACAGTACCAAACTTAAAATTGACTAGCAACATAGCACTCAAGCTTAATTCATATTTACACAGATAGTACCAAACTTAAGACTGACTAGTAGCATAGCATTGAAACTTAAGATTTAACATATTTACATAGAATGAACACATCTTCAGTTTTAGGTTGAGACATTACATAATGGTGAACATTGCTAGTAGGGTTTGCATTTTATTGCTTTATACAGTTGAGTTGTGAGCAAGTTAGCCATAGTAGGGAGTACAGCAACACAGAGAGCAAAGATTAGACAAAGTACAGAGTATAGTAGCAGGAGAAGAGACAGAGATGGGAAATTGGTAACAGGTTAAGTAAGAAAACCAGGAAGTGTAAGTAGCTTAAGTATAAAGTAAGAGTAGAGGTGTAAAGAGAAAAGTAAAGTCATAATTATTTGAAGCATATGCAGCTTTAGCTGTCTGAATGCACTATTAATTGCAGGAAGAAAAACACAACAGCTTGGAAATATGTTACAGCTCTAAAATTTAAAATGCACTTATGTCACACAGACAGTGACCAGAAGCTAAGTGTTCCTGTGAGAAATGAACAGCTTTAAAAGCTCCTGACATTCCACACTGCCACAACGTTGATGTTTTATATGCATTACAGATTTCAATGCTTCAGATACTGTTCTGCAGTATCTGCTGTTTATGCTCTAACATGAGACTACATTTCAACAACACGGAAAGGTATCGAACAGCACAGAGGGGTGGGGGTGTTAGAAGTGGCTGACACCAGCTTCACCACCCCTCATGTATAAGTGGTGGCTTCAGTCAGCGGACCACCACCATGCAGATGGAGGCTTCACCCATTCATCCAATTCTGCTGATATGCATCTGACACCTATAGCAACAACTCGAAGGGCCACCACCCATTTCATAGGTTGGTACTAGGCTATCTGCCCGAAGGCATTTATAAGCCTAAACAGAATGTGTTGGCTTTCGCCACCCCCTTAGATTAGTTCCCTTTGCCTCTGTCCAGCAGAGACACTGAAGTGATCCCGGAGGTAAACTTTCCATTTCCCATCCACTCGTCAAGGTTTCTTTTGAAGGGCGTTAGCGAGGAGCTTTGCCTAATGTAGAATGGGATCTTGTTCCAAAGCATGGGAAGTCTCTGGGACAGGAATCTATCCCTCCAGCACATCCTATTTATTGTTGTGGTGAGGTTTAGATCTCTAGAGCATGTGGCTCGAGGGGATAATGTTTTCTTTAGGTGCAGCATGTCCATCAATTCTTGGTTGGACATGGCCTTGTATGTCAGGCAGAGATCACCTCTGAGTAGGCGGTATGCAACCAAGTACAACTGGAGTTTCTTCAGTCAAGCTGTATAGGGCATCTGTTTGAGGCCAGTGATCCTCTTGGTGAGGTACTTCTGTGGTCTTTTCAGCTATTGTAGGTGTCTTGTAAGGTACATCCCAAATGGGGAGTTGTACTCTATGATGGGTCTGATGAGTGATGAGTAGAGGGGCATAATGACCTCCTTTTGTGACTAGGTGGGCCACATAGAAGGGGCCACATAGAAGGATGTTCTAACTACGTTGGCAATGTGATTATCAAAGGTGAGATTACTATCTATCTACTTGGCTCCCCAGATCCCTTATTATGTCTTCTGTATTTAGGGGACTACCACCTATGTGGTAGTTTGTGGGTACTTTGTTTTTTCCAAAGGGGATGACTATGCACTTTTTGGCATTTAGCTTGAGGCCATGACTTTGACACCAGGCATCCGTCTCAGTGAGACCCTTTTGGAGGATGTCTGTCTCATCCAGAGAATCAATTATAGCCCCTAGTTTGCAGTTGTCTGTGAACTTGGTCAGCCATAGTCCTCCTATGCTTGCCTGTACCTCTGAGAAGTATATGCCGAACAGGAAGGGTCCTAGGACTGAGCCATGGGGAATGCCACTTGTAACCGGTTTAGAGTTGGACCTAGCTCCTGCAACTCTCGCCATGTGGGTTCTGTCTGTGAGCCCGTTGGCAACCCATCTTGTGACGTAGGGGTTTATGTTCAGGCTGATGAGCTTGTCTATAATACCAGAATGGGGAATGGTGTTGAAGGACTTAGTAAAGTCTAGGTAGGCTGTGTGTACCACCTTTCCCTCATCTGTAGCCTTGGTAACTGTCTCAAAGAAGTCCACCAGGTTTAGGAGGCATGATCTGCCCTTAACAAAGCCAAACTGGGTAGGGTCTAGTGTTTGGAGGTTCCCAATGTCTCTGTTAATGAGTTCCATGATGATGCGCTCCATAGCCTTGCAGACCAAGCTAGTCAGGCTTATAGGGCGATAGTTCCCGGGGTCTGCTGTGGCTCCACCTTTGTGGAGCAGAATAACCGTTGCTGTGCGCCACTCTATGGGTATGCAGCCTGTGGAGTGGCTGAGTTTGAACAATGTGTTTAGGTGAGGGGTTAGTTCATCTTTGAGTTCGTGTAGGACGCAGCGTGGGACACCATCCGGTCCCATTGATGCCGTGTTTTTGGCTTTGGAGAAGGCTGTTTTAACCTGAGTGTCTGTGATTTCAGGGACTCTACATTCTTCTGGTATGGTTATGGGCCCTCTTGGGGGTGAGGGGGGGATGACATTTGCGCAGAACCTGTCTGCCAGGATGTTGGCGATATCGGTCGGTTCAGTGTATTTTGTGCCATTCTGCACCAACTCTGAGCAGATCTGAGCATTGCCACTTAGATTCTTGTCATAGCTAAAGATTGCCTTGGGGTTATCTTTGGAGTCCTTGGCAATTTTTCTTTCAAAGCTCGCCTTGGATGATTCTATGCGGGATCATAGTTTCTTGCTGATACTGATCAGGGATGTCTTCCCTTCTTGGGATTTTACTCTTCTGTGCTACTTTCCTCCTTCTAGTGTATAGCTTGTTTATGGCAGGAGTCCACCAGACTGGTTTCCTTTTCTTGGAGGAGTGAGTCTTGGTTTTGCTTGGGATGGCACGATCCATGCATTCTTGTAGCTGCCCGAAGAATGCATTAGTAAAAGATTTTGCAACTTGGACAGTGTTATCCTTCAGCATGGGGGCTTTGAAACTTTCCACCTTGGTCTTAAGTAACGTGAAGTTTGCTTTTGAAATGTTTTTCACGATGGTTTTCTTGTCCAGGGGTGGGGGTGGAATATGGATATCCAAAGTGATTTGTTTATGGTCATATCTAACCAGCAAGGGGTTGACCTCTGGTGTGGAACACCGGTTGCCCATGTTGGTGATGACCAGGTACAATATGAAGTCACCTCTGGTGGGAGTATTGACTAGTTGAACCAGGGCGTTTGAGTTTATAAATAATAGGAAAAGTTGGGCAAGGGAGTTAGTACTTGAGTATTTCTCCCAGTTAATGTTTGGGTAATTGAAATCACCCAATATTAGGGTGTTTGGTAGGACCTTCATATTTCCCAGTGTTTCCAGAAACGTGGAATGGGGGTCCTGGGACATGCTGGGTGATCTGTAGCAAGCTACAAATTGAATTGCAGTTTTGCTCATTGTTAGTTGCACGTGGATGATCTCTGAAGCATCGTGCTGTGCCACTAACCTGGAGGTGTGGGTATCCTTGATGAACATGGACACACCCCCACCTTTTGTATTTCTGTTTGGGTTCTGTGGCTGAAATGTATGCTATGAGTTGTAGCCTGGTAGTGCTGGGGTGCTCTCTGGAGCCTTAAACAAGGTTTCTGTTACTGCACATATATCGATTTTCTCCATACTGAGGAGTGCCTAGAGTGCGGGCATTTTGAGGTCTAGACTTCTGGCATTGAGTAGCAGCACCCTCAGTTTTTTGTTACTTGTGCTATTTACGGCTGTGGGTTTGTCTTTTGAGACTTGCCTAAAAAAGGCACTATGGGGGTGGCAAGAGCCCCGGCCAGTATTCAAAAGCCCAAGGGCGACAGGTGCAAGCTGTCTCTAGCGAAGCAGCGTGGCTTGTCGAGCATGTCATCCCAGGCAGACAGACACTGGATCCCCCTTGAATGACACCAGAAACTTAGCCAATTGTTGAAATCGAGAATTTACAGTTTATAAGTAAGTAGGAGGCAAAACAGAATGTCAGGCCTACACAGCTATAACAATTTAGGGTTACAAATGGAGTACACAAGGGAACCTGGAAAAAATACACATTCATAGACAGGACATGTGGACTTCACAAAGATGACTTCCCAACCAGGAACCAAACTGGGGAAATGCACAACAAGGAAAAGACTAGAACAGTGGAAAATGCTCCAGCTACTGTGCTGTGGTGTTTGAAATTCATGGTCTAGCATGAGACTAAAGTTTAACAGCACTTAAGGAAGCCTAACAAAACAAACAGGGAAGGGTAGAAGTGAGTGGCTGTTGCCCATCCTTCATGGAAAAGTAGTGGTTTCAGTCGGGCAATGGCCACCTTGCAGACAGACGCTTCATACCTTCACCCATTTTTATCAATAAGCAGTCGACTCCTATAGTGACTCCATGAAGAGTCATCACCCATTTACAGCTTGCTAGGCAAGTAGAAAGCAGATGCAAATTGTTAGGCCTTTCCTCCATATACCATTCACACAGCTACAAACAATTTAGCATCAGAAACTTCTTTGGTATGTAGGAGGAAACCAGAGAACCTAGAAATGATAAAGAATCTCAGAGGAGACATCCAGTCAAGAACCAAACTGGAAAAATTCACAGCACCAAAAAGACTAGGACCATGGATATTGGCTTGGAGATTCCATGCCAATGAAGGAAGGCCTCAGTGTGTGGGTTGAAGCTTTTATGAAGTGGGTCACAGCATGCCCCATGGTGACATCCTCACTGTTGGTACACTGGGAAGGACATAAACCACCTCCATGAATGACAGCCCCTCTGCCAGGTTCTTGTTTCTGTGTTGAGTGCACCCGGTATAGGAGAACAAATAGGTTCAAGGCTGTAAGGGAAAGGCTTGTTGATTACCAAGCACGTTGGTAAAAAAGTACATAGAAACAATTTATTAGATTTGCAATAACATATCTTCCGTGTTTCTTGAATAAAAATAATTGTACTCAATAGATTGCTATTTTAGTTATAGTGGTCTGGTATAATAATTTTTAAACTTAGTAGAGCATCCATTCAGCCAGAATGGCATGCCTCTGAAAGTTAGCAGAGAAGGACATACTATGTTGATAACAGACAAAGGGCTTGATTCCCTCAGCCATCATTTGCCTACTGTGACCTTGAGCAAGTCACATAATCACAGAGTGCTTTGAGGCAATTGGGACATTTGGCTAGGCTTCTCAATGGTCTACAGAACCGCGTGCCTAGTAACTATCTATGAATCTCACTATGAGCACAGGAATGGTGACACATTAATGTTCATTCTCCAAGTACCTGCTTTATCCAATTCAGGGTTGTGAAGGAGAGGGAGCCTATCCCAGCATTCAGTTGAAGCAAGGCAAGAAATTAATCCCAGACAGGATGACAGTCTATTGTGAGGCATACATGCACACATCATACGTGCACACACGCACATAATTTGGGGGACTGCCAGTTCACATATTGCATGTCTCCACAATGAGTGAGGAAACAACTGTAGCCTGCAAAATCCTATGCAGATAAAAGGAGAAAGTACAGTTGAGTAAGAACTTTACATAACAGTAGATGTCGTATTGATCACTGTTGCAGTATTCTTAACAGTGGGTTGTAGCTTGCTGACGTCCTGTCCACCCTGTCCAGACAATGACATCAGCTCATAAAAATTGGGGTATAAAAGCAGACATACATACGAAATCCTCAGACCATCTCCAAGCCAGCATTGGCCTGAAGAAGACCAAGGAAGGAGAAAGATCAGCTAGGAGGGGCTTAGGTCGAACAGGGTAAGCAAGTTTCCCATCAGAAAGTAAGCTTCTGTGATATTGAATGTGCTTGTGTGTGTATACGAAAGGCAAAGATTTAGTGCCAACGAGAAAAAAAGAAGTAATGAAAGGGGGATAGGTGGGAGGGAAGCAATACTGCAACAGCGATCAGTAGGACATCTACTGTTGTGTTAAGTTCGTATACTACTGTATTACGTCCTGACTGACTCACTGTTGTAGTATTTTTAACAGATGTGCAATTCCCAGAGCTGTAGAGAAAGAAGGTAGTAGGTTAAAAGAAACAAGTAGAGGAGTAACCCAGGCCAGACAGACTAGCTCTGGCAAACACTGCCCTGGACCTAGAGAAAGCATCTAACTTGTAGTGTTTTGTCAAGGTGTGCACAAAAGACCAGGTGGCTACTTTTAAAATGGACCTGGTGTCTACACATTTATAGAAAGCACCTGAAGATGCTACTGCTGGAGTGGAGTGAACCTTTGGACAGTAACAGAGTCTTTCCATGGTGAGGGTAGCAGAAGAAAATAGCTTTGAGATCCAGGAGGCAATAGATTGTTTGGAAACTGGTTGTCCTAACCTGGATTCCATGATGTAGACAAACAGTCAATCTGTTTGTTCTGATATCCTTATCCAGGTATGTCTTCAGCTGTGTGTGAATATTTAAACAGTGTAGTATTCTTCCCCCCTTACTCTGAGGATGGGGAAGAAAGAAAGCAGACTGATTACTTGGATGAGAGTAAATTCACTAACCACATCTGGCATGAAGAATGGATTGCCCCCTCTGAGGCTTACCCTATCTTTGTGGAAGATGAGGGAGAAGCTGCTATGACAACATGTAGTTTGGAGACCATGAAAGCTGAAGTCCAGAGCAAGAGAGGCACTGTTTTCCAAGTGCAGAATTTTAAAGTAGCTGAAGCAGCTGGCTCAAAAGTGGGTAAAATTAGCTTTTTCAAAATGAAATTAAAGGTCCCAAGAAGGAACAATAGATTTCTATGGAGTTTAAGGTATAAAACTCCCATTAGGAAAAGTTTAATCTCTGTCCTGAACATGAGGGGGCTCCAACGTTAGGCAAGCATTCACGGCCAATAAGTGAGCCTTAATGGAAGAGAGGCCACTTGTGTGGTCCATTACATTCAAGTACTGGAGTACTGTGGGGGTGTCCATTAGAAGGGGATGGAGTTTATATTGAAAGTACCATATGGAAAACCTTTTCCACTTGGCCATGTAAGACTTTCTGGTGTTAGGTTTTCTGGATTCTTGTAGAATACAAACCACCTGCTCAGAAAAATTGTGTCTTGTAAGGATTAAAATCCTATCATCTAGAGGGTCAGACTGAGGGGTTTGAGACTGGGATGAAGTAGTTATCCTTTCTCTGTTGGATGATTAAATCTGGTATTGAAGGGATTCTCCAGAACTTTCCCTTTGATAGGTAAAACAGGAGTGGTAACCAGTGCTATCTAGGCCAGAACAGTTTTGGGTATTCCTTCTGGGACTTGAGGAGCAGCCTTGGGAGCAGTGGTAAAGGTAGATATGTATAAAAGAACTTCCCCATCCATGTGAAAGAAAAGGCATCTGTCCTCTAAGCTGGACATGTCAGAGTCTTTGTGCACAGAACATGAAGTAGGTGTTTTTCAGAGGAGGCAAAGAAGTCTACCTGAGGGATCCCACATCTAACAGTGATAGCTCTGAACACCTCTGTGGTCAATAACCATTCAGGAGGGTCTTCCAAGTCTCTGTTTACAGAGTCTGCCAATGCATTCTGTTCGGAAGGAATGTATGTGACTGAGAGAGAAAAGTTCATCTGACAGGCTAGGTGCCAAACTTCCTGTGCTAGCCTGCACAGAGGGTAGGATCTTGTGCCTTCCTGTTTGTTTATGTACCACATTACTGTGGTGTTGTCTGTGTATACCAAATACAGACTGGTTTCCAAAGGTGTGAGAAGATCTGTAGGGCTTGAAGAAGTGCCCTTAGTTCCTTTAAGTTGATGTGTTCTTTTAATACATGGGCTGGCCACTCTCCTTGGTCTCTGTGGTTTCCTGCCCAAGCCTCCCACGCCCTGTCCAGCACATCTGTTAACAGGTTGTGTGGGGCTAAAGTGAACATAAGAAAAGAGGATAGATTTCTGAATAAATATATGAGAATATTTGGTATGGAAGATGTGACTTCAGTACTATAAACTCAGCCAGAATTTATTTATTACTCCCCAAGGTACAATAACCGAACTAGATTGGACAGAAATTACACTTCACAGGTCAGGAGCATGTGTATTTACTTGAAAACTCTTCACACATATCCAATAACTATTTCAGATCACGGACCACAAAAAAATAAGACAGACACGTAGGGTACTGATATTAAAATGAGACACTTGCGCTTTGCTACTTACCTCTTAAAAAGAGAAGAATGTTAAGAATAAGTAGTGGAAATGATTCAAGGGTTATTAGGGCAGAAAGAAATGAGTGGAATAACATAAAAATGGAGTTTAAAAGCAGGGTAGGAATAAGACTACTTTCCAATTTTCACTTTCTGTAACAGGAATTATTTAGAAGGACTGAAAGTATGGCAGAATAAGGGGAATATTACAGGATAAGGACAACTTCAGAGTGCTAAAGGGAAAATAAAGAGTATTGGGATAATATGCATGAATTTATAAGGGTTGGTGTATTAAGCCTTTTTTGATAACTCCAGAGCAATAAAAACTGCAAGCACAATGACTTGATAGAAAGCAGAAAGGGATGTTGCATATGACAAGAAAAATAAACAGAACTCTCCTACAGAGGTATTAGAGCTATTTCAGAAATGTTATGAATATTTGCATAAAGTGAGATGGGTGGGCAGAGAAAGAGGAGACAAGTGGATAAAGATAAAGAAATGAGTGGATAAAATGGAAGGTTTTGTTGGAAGGTATGTGGGAGACTGGAGTACAATGAGGTTCATCAGCAATTGTAGAAGTGGTAAGTAATGTGACATTAAAAACATTTCAATCAAAACTATTAATAAAATGGAAACTAGACATCATCCCCACTGGTGGATGGAAAAGAATGAAAAGGGGAGCTATGGCAGATTTGAGGTGGAAGGCTCTCAAAACACTAACACAGTGTGTGAAACAAACTGTGAAGGGAGGAAAGATTAAGAGATGGGCTCTATTTAAAGGTCAGTATGAGCTGTACAGGGGAATATATTTGCGATATATTGCACCACAGGAGGAAACAAAGATAAAGTCCTGGCCAAGGAAACAGGAAACCTACAAACTTGGACTGAAAGAATGGTGGAGAGATGGGAGACTGGGGGGATTTAACAGCAACAGTAAACAGGGCAGTGAGGGAAGTAAACAGAAAATCTACTTTGAAAGTCACAGAGGGTTGGAATAAATCACTTGAAGTGAATATGGAACTCTGGCAATGGGAGACAGTATGGGAAGCCTTGAGAAAAGTACCATGATGCTGTACACCCCAGGTACTTTGTTTTTTCAAAGCTGATCATCAAAACCTGTATTTCTTTGTACTTTTTGTTTTATTTTTGTTCATGTACATAATTTCTGTATATTACTAGCTGTTCATAGTTATTTATATTCTTAATATTGTATATTAGTGTTTAAAGCTTTTATTATTTGATCCATGTGTAAAATTACATCATAGAATGTCATTATTTCTGTCAACTGGAGATTTTCTCCTTGGGTCTCAACTGAAAAAGGGCCATACGGCTTAGCTGCACCAACCCGGTTAACAAATGTTAAATAAAATAAAAGTAGTTAAGTAAAGTAAATTTAGAATCTTTGCATGGAAATGTTTAAAGTATTTTTATACTCTGCATTAAGAATGACATGTTGGAGATGTAGAGAACATGATGGGGTGATTGGAATCATATGTTTTGGGATTGTAAATCGTTAGGCAATTGCACAATAAATAAATTAGTTAATTAGGAAAACAGAAGGTAATGATGAGAGATTAATGGTGCAAAGAATTTTTAGGAGTGGACTTCTAATGGAAGCAGGTTTCTGAAGAACACATGTTAATTACATTGATATTATTGTTGGAAAAAAAACAGTTATAACCAGGGCCTGGAAAAATAAGAAACCAGAAATGAAAGTGCTGATGATATTATTAGATAGGTACAAGGAAGAAGAAATAGAAATTTTACAGTTAAAGGATAGAACAGTCCTAATAAAATGGAAAATTTGGAAAGAGAAATGTAATTAATAGGACACTGAGGGAATTGGAGAAGGATACTCCGACACTCGGGGGAGTTGTAAATTGCATGCAGTTATTAGCACAGTACTAGCTGGTAGAAAAAGTATATGACTGGTAACTTGAGGAAGTGCATTTTTATAGAAAAAAGTAATGGAGTAAGAAATGGAAGGTTCAAGGAGGAAAATGAGCAAAAAGGCGAAAACAGATTTGTCAAACAGAAAGATGGTGAAGGTGACAGCTGTCAAGCAGCAGAAGATAAGTGTGAAAGAAAACACACAAAATTTATCCTTATCCAGGAAGATTTATGAGATGGGGAACTAGGATTGCTGATGGCTGGATTTCGTAGAAAAAGACGACAAAGTATTTCCTTTAACTGGTCTACTGGGTGTAAGATGGATGTAAGCAACTTCAAAAATTGGCTTTATTCAACAGAATATTTATCTTGCATCTAACCACTGACAAGACCTGTTACAAATTATTTGGCTAATGTAATTTTTATCAGATGGTTGCAACAGATAAGTAATATGAGATGACATAAATGCTAGCACTGGGTTAGTATGCAGCAACAAACATACAAAAGGAAAACAGGAAATACTGTTCAGAAAGTGTCTAACTAATGGCAGTTGTTTTTGAGTGGCACCATGCATACGGACTGCCTTTTGGTTGCAAAAATAATGTCTGTGGAACTGGAAAGAATAAAATGAGACTGCATTAAAAAAAATCTAGGGAAGATAGATGACTGAAAGACATAAGTAGAGAGAGGCAGGTTGCTGAAACTGGAAGGTGGAAGGTGAAGCAGAAGAGGACAGAGGGGAACTAACTCCTAGGGCACTGTTAAGCAACAGTTCAGCCATGCAGTCAGAGTTTGAGGTCTCACACAATATTTGGCACACGACTTGTCTACTGAATGTTGTGTGGTTTTGGACTCCTATGGCATGGAAGATTTCAATCATTTACTTATTTTATTTGGCAGTCTTTAAAGTTAGAATCACTGCTTTTGTTTTGTTTTGTTTTTTTTTTGTTAGTTTTTTTTTTGTCTTGGGGCAGTGTTTCTGAAATGCTGAGGGATGATAATCCACTCATAAGATGAGATGGGCCCAGGTATAAGCAGGAGCCAAGGATATTCATACGGGCAAGGATATCCAACCTGGCATGAACGTCAGGAAGGGGAAGTCACTCTACACCAACAGCAAGGGAAGGATGCATGCAGAAGTACAAGTAAAGATCAATATGGTAACACTGAACATAGAAGAGGTATCGCACTCCATCAAGGGATGGAAAGTCCAGGACAGGCTAAATAGGCTAGAAGGGATAAAATACCTGTGCATTAAACTAAAGGAGAGAAAGGGGCAGAAGATACTGTACACTGTGTACTCAAGACAGGAGGCAAGACAACAAGCTAAGAGGGAAGAAGAGGGGAGTGGCAAGTCCTTTCATTCAGGAAATGACAGCAGAAAAAATGGTCAAGGACAACAGATTATAATATTGCAAGGGAGAGGGAATGGGAAAAAAATGGAGAACAGAGAATACATACACTCCAAATAAAGATGTTAAGGAGTTCTATTCAAAATTCTTTGAGGGGTTGGCAGAGGTGATAGGAGAAGTGAAAGAAATCATAGGAGGGAACTTCATAGTAACTACAGACCCAAACGGGGCAGCTTATTTGGAAAATAGGAATATAACAATTAAATGAAACAAGACTTGGAGGAAAACACGACCAAAGGGGATGGAAAGATATAAGGAGGGAGCTACACCAAGAAAAAGGGGAGTAGGCATTCACAAGAAATAGCGGAAGTCAACAGGATACACTGAATCTTAGGGAAGGAGAACCTAATAAGAAAAGTTAATGAAAGTGATAGAGAGATGCATCTCATACCTGCACTAGTACTAAGGGGAGACAGAGGAGGAGATGGGGACTGGATAGTGACGGACAAGCTATAAATGGAAAGACCAAGACAGGAAGAAACAACTGCAGAAACTGATCAAGGATGCAAAAGAAGATAACGAAACAGAGACATGACAGGGCAACACTGCTGGGATCATAGCACTAAAGCCGCAGTAAGGGGGGAAAATTAGGAGGGAAGGAGGATGGAAAAGGAGCCAAATGAGCAGGGAGATCAAGGAAACACAGAATAATTTGTGGAAATGCAAAAGAGGTCAGGGAGAAAAGGGAAAACAGAGAATAACTATATCTACTGGACTGGGGGTGTAAAACATTATGGGGGCATGGTAATGACAGCGACTGAAGTGGACCAGTGATAATGAAATAATTATTGGGAGATAGCAGAAAAAGAGGGAACGCGTCACAAGAGGAGCAGACGTGAGACTGACAGAAAGGAAAGGGGAGGTACAGGAAGATGGAAAGATCAGTGAAATCTTCCAGGAGTAGCTCCAGAAAATACACAAAGACCTTAAGGTGGCACGCTCATCAAAATGCAGGTTTGAGTACAGGGGGGCAGAAACCAGCTGCAAGGATCCCATAGAGACAGAGGCTGAATAAAGACATCATGACAGAAGAGGTGAAGAAGACAAGGTTAATGAAAGGCAATAAGGCAGAACAAACAGATGGATATCCAGCAAAATTACAAAGGCAGGGATGTCCTCCTTCCTCTGTTATTTGCTTCATATTTACAGCTATTGGCAAAGAAAATAAAGGACTCACAAATTCAAAGACAAAAATGATATATGAATCCAAAAAAGTTAGCTTTATCTGCAGATGATATTGTTTTGTACTTAAATTTCAGTGTCGTGGAGGATTTTAAAACAGTTTCAAGCCTTTTCTGGAAACAAAATTAATGAAGATAAAACAAAAGCAACAGCAGTACCTACATGTGAACTGGCTCAGTAATGCCCATATTTAAGGGGACATGATAAGATGAAGTATTTAGTTGTATGGATTTAGAAGGAGTCTGCTATGGTAGCTAATGATATATGGGGAAGAGAGTAAACAGGGAATACCAAAACTGAGAAACTGGCAACTCTTGTTTATAGATAAGGACAGTAGAATAGAAGTAGAGAAATGTTTTTAGTCCCTTTAGTTTTAAATGTCAGACATAATTTTATCAACCAGTGGAGGCATTGTGGATGACAATGGAATTTGGAAGGGGAATAGGGCAAGAGGTAAGTGGGTTGAGTTTATTCTCCCCACAGAACAAGGTGGTTTAGGATTACCTGATTTGAAGGAATACTTTGGACTTTAGAGCTACATATTTATGGCTCATGTACATAACAAACAGAAAGTTTAAAAATCAAAGAGGAAAAAGATAGTGAAAGTGGGAGGGGGTTGGAGATTTAACAAAAAAAGGAAAGAGCATGATTCTGAATGCAGGTACCTAAAGTGAACACCACCACCCTTACAGAATATTATATTCATACAGTAGCAGAAAGTATTATATGAACTAAGCCAACATGTGAATGGAGAAAGGAAATTTTACCAATATGCAAGTAGGGGTCAAGAAAATAGGGGCTTGAACTTACTGGAAAAATTATCAAAGGAATCAAGGTACTGGGAGCTAATAACGAGAAAGAGAAGGGTAGTAGAGTGGGATGAGGCCAACCAGAAGTTTACACAGCATGTTAAGGATGGCATTCCCTACCACAAATTACTTATCCTCTGTTGATCTGATTAGTCCCACTAGGCTAGTGACCTCTTTTCAGAGGAGGCCTAAGGTATTTATGCTACTAGGGGAAATTTGGCGAGGGCATTGGAGAACTTCCCCTACTATTTTAGATGGGTGTTGTGGGATCTTTTACGCCTACTTGAGCTACCAAACCCTCACACATATGGAGCCTCGGTTTAACATCTCATCTGAAAGACTGCATAATCTGGAGTATAACACAACCCAATGCTGCACTGCAGTTAAAAGACAGATAATCACTTGGAGTGCGAATAGAACCCACAGCCTTCTGGTCTTCCAACACCAAAGGTAAGTGTGCTACCCATGGGACCCACTGACATTGCTGATTAATATCAGAGTACAGGCAAACAATAAGGGTTAGGGGACTGCTAAGTGAAAAAAAAAACAGCACTAGTAGGCTTTGTGCATTTTATTTATTTATTTATTTTTATATTTATGTTTGTTTGCAGGATTAGTGCACTGATTACAATGAACCATTTGCAGGCATAGCCCAGGTGAATAAGATTACAGAAGAAATGAACAAAACATTTACTAATACAAGGATATGCTAAAAAACACAAACATATTTATAGATGCAACAATATGCTACAGCATTTAGCTCAAGTAGAAAAATACAATCTGCTGTTAAAAAAGAGGTAATTAGCAGGAAGAGCATATATAAAATATTGCATGATAACTAACAATCAATCACAGGAGGTTAGAAAAGATTGGGAAGAGAGAGACGGGAAAGGCAATTTACAAACTAACAATGGGAAGACAGCTGTATGGCTCCAGGATTTTTGCTTGGAAGCATTTTCATAGGTATATTTATACCCTGGGCAGACTTTAGAGAAGCTTTCCTCAGGTAAATAGCAAATATTGAATGTGCGATGTTACAGAGAGGTAATTGGTAACCTGTGTTTTGGGAGTGTAATGAGTTGGCAAACATTAAAAACTTACTACAGAGTACTTTGTCAGAAATACTGGTGGAGCAAATGGTTACAGTACAGTTGTGTACACTTACCATAAATGTAGATGCTCGAGTGTATTCACTGTTACAGTCATTACCTTGGGTTATCTGCTTGCAGGTAGCCCTCAGTCAGCCTGATTAACAAAGTCTTGGGTCCTAAAAAGCAGCAAAGCAAGCGGAAGCTAAAAACATAAAAAATTTAATGTGAGCGCTTTCGGAAACGCCAATACGTTTCCTTCTTCAGACAAACAGTCACACAAGTTTAGGGCATAAATATATAACACACTAACTGGCCAATTAAACAATTAATGCTTCTCACGCCTCAGTTAATACAAACAAGTTCCCAAACTAGGAACTTGTCAAATGTTAAACAACATAAAAATTATTTTCCCAAAAGTCGATGCTGTTAAACAAGATAAATGACACTTAACGGTCAGCTCCACAGTTTTTCTAAGTTAGAAAACAAACCATTTAGGGTTAAATCAACATTGTTCTTTTCATAGGGTATTGAAACTCTAAGCCCACAAATATGTTCCAACTCTGGGGATGATTTTTTTGTCTATAATTATACTGACTTAATTATCCCACAAGAAATCATTGATTTTTTTGCATGAGGGTTAAGTTTCGTCCCGGATTCTCATATGAATTTGGTTAATACTACAGTTGACCTTAAATTATTTGTTAGGAATATTAACCTCAATGCCCTATTAGGGCCAGGTTCTACTGTTAATAACCCACTAAGAGTTTCTAGCCTTTTTAACCCTCCCCTCCATCCAAACATACTTGCTTTTGAAAAAATGTGTGAATTAGATTTTAGATCTGCTAACACATTTAGGTTTAACAACCAAAAGAGGGGTTATAACATCAACCAAAGCGAATTGGATTTTATTAAGCTTTTGAAAGATTGTAAAATAAGGGCTATGAAACCAGATAAAGGTGGAGGGTTGTTTTTTATGCACCATGACACCTACATTAACAATATGATGAAACAGTTGGATACTGCAGTTTATCAACCTGCCAGTATCAATGAGGTTAATATGGCGTACAAAAAAATCAGAGGTATATTGGATGACCTGTTTCTTGAGAGTTCTATTGACATCGAAGTATACAATTTTTTTAACAATGCCTGCTCCCAGATTGCCATCACTTTTTGGCACACCAAAAATTCATAAAAGGATTAGGGACCCCCATTTAGACCTACTGTCGATGGGAGAGGGTCCATTACATATAGTTGTGCTAAATATGTTGACGGCATCTTGAAGCCATTAATTGAGAATGAGCACCAAATATGTAGGGACACTTGGAGTTTCCTTAAAGAACTCGGGGATATCCCATTCCATCAGGAACATCAATTTTTAACAATTGATGTTCGAGACCTATACACGGTCATTCCACAAACCCTAGGGTTAGAATGGATTAGGGATTTTTTAAGTTCTAGGAATGTACAGGAAAGTGTAATATATGTTATTGAAACTCTGTTGGACATTGTTCTTTCTAACAACTTTATGTGGTTCGAAGGAAACATCTTCCTTCAAAAATCAGGGGTTGCCATGGAGTCCCCCTGCGGCGGAAGTTTCGCTAATTGCGTTACGGCGCATTGGGAAACTACCTTGCTGTTTCCTAACCCTTTGCTTAAAAACTATGACGCTTGGTACACTCGGTACCAAGATGACATGTTTTTAATTTGGAAAGGCCCTTCTAGTCTGGTACCAGAATTTATGGCTACTATAACTACCCTAACCGATTTCCTAGACTTTACTTATGTTTTACATCCAGATTTTACTAACTTTCTGGACATTTGCATTCATAAAGACTATCACAATAGTAGGTTCAGAACTACTATATATAGGAAGCCTACTTACTCAAATTCATTCCTCCATTTTTCTAGCTCTCATCCCTACCACCAGAAAAGAGTGGTAGTTATGGGACAGTTAGTTAGAGCTGCCAGAATAGTTTCAGAGGAGATGGACTTTATAAGTGAATGTCATCTCCTGGAGAGTATGTTTGCTAACAGGGGATATACCCTGTCACTAATTTCTAGCATTTCTGCAGAGGTTATCACCAAAAGGCAAATAGGGTATTTTCAACCTTTATTACTAGCTAAGATAACTGTTGAAAATAACTTAGAAGCTAATCAGGGAACCCTTCTACAAACAGGGTCCCATGAGTTTACCACCAGTTTCCTTTGCACATACAATCTTGACCATGTATTAATAAGAAACATCTTAAATAAAAATTGGGCTCTTATAATGGAGGATAGTAGGTTGAACAACATTTTAGGTGACGTACCTAGGGTAGTTTTCAGACGTGGCCACAATTTGAAGTCACTTCTGGAATATTCCAGGAAGCCTTTGGTAAACAAACATATGGGTATGACAAAGTGTGGGGCATGTCACCAATGTAGATTTATTAACACTACATATCAATTCAAGATACGTGACAAATGGTATAAGGTCCAAGGTAGATTTTCTTGTGATTCTAAAGGGGTAGTCTACTCCGCATGTTGCCTGAACTGTCCCTCTTTCTATATTGGAAAGACGGAAAGAAAGTTTAGGCAAAGGATTTACGAACATCAATATGCCATTAGAAGGAAAGATACGAATAATGCCCTAGCTAGGCATATAGAAGAATTTCCTGATCACAGCTTTAGGTTTAATGTATTGAACCAAGTACAGCTTGACGTTAAAGGGGGACCATGGCAAATTAAACTCGAGATAGAGGAATTATTATGGCAAATTAGTACAGTAGCCTATTTACCTCCAGGTCTCAACGAAACAGTATCTATTAAATGTTTTTTTAAAATTAGCAGCATTGAAGAGATGAGTTCCTTTATTATTAGGGAACCTCCTTATACTATTTCCTGTTGGTGGCCACTACTTAACAACATTTAATATGTGTTTTATTTTTATTTTCATTTTTATTTTCATTGTTTTATTTTTATTTGTATAATTATAACTTTTTAGAAAAGAGTATTTTAATACCCTATGAAAAGAACAATGTTGATTTAACCCTAATGGTTTGTTTTCTAACTTAAAAAAACAGTGGAGCTGACCATTAAGTGTCATTTATCTTGTTTAACAACATCGACTTTTGGGAAAATAATTTTTACGTTGTTTAACATTTGACAAGTTCCTAGTTTGGGAACTTGTTTGTATTAACTGAGGCTTGAGAAGCATTAATTGTTTAATTGGCCAGTTAGTGTGTTATATATTTACGCCCTAAACTTGTGTGACTGTCTGAAGAAGGAAACGTATTGGCGTTTCCGAAAGCACTCACATAAAATTTTTTATGTTTTTAGCTTCCGCTTGCTTTGCTGCTTTTTTGGTTTCAACAGCTTGTCGAAGTTTCGTTTAAAGTCTTGGGTCCTGCGTCGGTTGCTGTCCCATCTTCCATGATGTCAGGTTGTCAGGGGTATAAAACATGCAGCCGGCGCCATTACATCTGTTTTTCTTGCCCCAGATACCAGGTGCCCCCCAATGGGAAGCAATTAAATATAAAAGCACAAAGATATACCTCCAACAAAAAAGCAAATACACCAAAAAGGCTTTTAAGCAGAGGTATAGCCAAAAGAAGTTAGGGGGCTGGAGGGAGGGTAACCAGGACTGCAACAGTGAATACACTCTAACATCTACATTTATGGTAAGTGTACACAACTGTACTACATTCTTCGTGTTTCACTGTTGCAGTCATTACATTTGGGTAGATTCCCAAAGCTATGGTTGAGAGGAGGAATTTAGATAGCATCAGGGTCAGCTATAAGGCCTTGCAAGACTGCAGTGGTAAAGCCAGCTCTGGATTTAGAGAAAATTGGAAAATGATAATGCTTGGTGAAAGTATGTACAGAACTCCAGGTAGCAGCTTCTAGGATGTCCCTGGTAGGGACGCCTCTGAGAAAGGCTGTAGAGGTAGATGCAGCCCTGGTGGAGTGAGGTCTTATCCCCTGGGGGATAGGTTTTCCATGGTGCTTATAGCAGAAATGAATGCAATAGCTTATCCATTTAAAAATGATTTGATTTAAAATAGCCTTCCCCTCTGCCCCTGCAGCAAATGCCACCTGCAGTTGTTCAGATTTCCTTTGAGGTTTTGCCCTGTCCTGGTAGAATCTAAGTTGTATGTACACATCTAAGGAATGCAGTATCCATTCCCCTTTATTCTGTGGATTGGGAAAGAAGGTTGGCAAATGAATGGACTGATTAAGAGCCACACTGGATACCACCTTGGGCATGAAGGATGGATTGTTTCTGAAGGACACCCTGTCTGCATGAAAGATGATGAAAGGCTCCACTGCCATAAGGGACTGTAATTCAGATACCCTTCTAGCTGAAGTGATTGCTAAAAGGAAAGCTGTTTTCCAAGAAATAAATTTTATGTCTGCAGTAGAAGCTGGCTCGAAAGCAGGTAGAGTGCGTTTCTCCAAGACAAAGTTATGGTCCCAGGCTGGGGTTGGAGCTCTCCTGGGTGGTGTCAAATTTTTGGCTCCTCTGAGGAACTGCTTGAGCAGTGGATGAGAGAAGAGGGGAGGTTCTGTGTTACAATAGCTGAAATGGCTGAGGCGTGGATTTTAATGGAGGAAAAAGTCAGGCCCTTGTGAAGCATCTCAGTTAAGTATTGTAAAATTTGAGGTAAATTGGGCTCTGCTGTGCCCATCCCTTGAGATTGGTTCCAGGCACAGAATCATTTCCATTTTTCAGCATAAGAATTTCTAGTACTAGGCCTCTTTGCCTCCAAACTGATATCCATCACAGGTTTGCTGAGGGATGGTAAAGGAGAGATTAAGTAATTAGCCAAGCTGCAAGGTTCAGTGTTAGAAGCTGAGGGTGCATAATCTGGTTCTCCTGCTGAGACTGCAGGGAAGGAGTCTGACACAGGTGCCATGAAGATAACCGTTACACATTGTGCAGGAGGGGGTACCAGTGTTTGCATGGCCAGTCTGCAGCAATCAAAATCATCCTTGGTTTGTCCCGTTTGTTTTTTTTTAGTACTTTGGAGAGCAGAGGCAGAGGGGGAAGGCATAGACTGATAGGTTTTTTCAGCTGAAGGACAGAGCATCCACTTTCCAGGTTTGTTTGTGGGGAGTCCTTGTGCAAAATTTGTCCAACTGGTAGTTCTGGGGAGAGGCAAACAGGTCTATATCTGGGTTCCCCCATTTGCATGTCAACATGTTGAAAATCCTTGGTTCCAGTTTCCACTCGTGTGGATCCATGAGGTTTCTGCTTAGTCCGTCTGCCAGTGTAATTAATTTTCCTGGCAGGAATTGAGCTTGTAGGTGCACTTGGTAGCTCAAGGCTGTGTTCCACAATGCCATGGCTAGTCTGCAGAGGGGGTAAGAATGTGTACCCCCCTGCTTGTTTACGTACCACATAACAGTGATGTTGTCCATCTTTACCATTAGTTGTCCTGGAAGAATGTGGTCCTTGAAGGCTGTCAGAGCATTCTGTACAGCTAACATTTCTTTTTGATTGATATGCAGGTGCATTTGACTTGGAATCCATTTGCCCTGAATGCACTTCCCTGCCAGGTGAGCACCCCATGTACAGTCTGATGCGTCTGTTAGGGTTTGGGCGGCAGGGGGTGGTGTGAAAGGTAGTCCCTTGTTTTGGTGGCAGGCCTCTGCCCACCAAAGGAACTCTAGGCGTAGGCAAGGTATGATAGGAATCATTGTTTCCAGGTCTCGAGAATGTTGATACCATAGGCTTTTTAGATACCACTGTAGTTTCTTCATATGCAGTCTTGCATATGGAATTAAAAGAATGCAGGAGGCCATGAACCCCAAGGCTTGCATTATTTGTCTTGGAGATAGCAGGGGTTTTGTGGCCACTTGTTTGAAGTAGGTTGGCAAATTAAATTGTTTCTCTGGCGTGAGGTAAGCCATCTGGGAAGTTGTATTCAAGTTTGCTCCCAGGAATATAATTTGTTGACAGGGTACCAGGTATGATTTATTTTCGTTTATGGTGTACCCCAGACAAGTTAGAAAGAACCCTTTGTACAAAGGCCAGATGATTCAAAAGTATGTCCTGGCTTTCTGCCTGAATTAGACAATCGTCCAGGTATGGGTATATTTGAATATTTCTTTGCCTGCAAAATGCAACCACTGGAGCTAGGCACTTTGTGAATACCCTGGGTGCAGTAGATAAGCCAAAAGGCAGTGCAGAGAACTGATAGTGCATGTAGCCTGCTTTGAAGCGTAGGTATCTTCTGCAAGATTCCCTGATTAGCATGTGCAGGTATGCTTCTTTTAAATCTAGTGTTGCCAACCAGGCATCTTTGCCTAGCATAGGAAGTAATTGGTGAAGAGTCAGCATCTTGAATTTTGGAATCTCCAAAAAGGTGTTTAGAGTAGACAGGTCCAGGATAGGACGTCATGAATTGTCTTTTCTGGGTACCAGGAAAAGTCTACAGTAGAAACCTTGTCCCTTTTCCTCTTCTGGTACCAGTTGAATAGCCCCCATGCTTAAGAGGGAAAGTACTTGTTTTTGGGCCTCTGCCCACTGATTTGGGGGTAGGTCCGGCCACCCGCTTGGTGTTGGCAATGTGTGGAAGTGAAATCTGTATGCCTGGGACACTATATTTAAAACCCATTTGCCCTGGC
This sequence comes from Protopterus annectens, assembly GCF_019279795.1. NCBI lineage: Eukaryota > Metazoa > Chordata > Ceratodontiformes > Protopteridae > Protopterus > Protopterus annectens. The sequence continues at coordinate 405,056,611 of NC_056746.1, forward strand.
TAATGAGTTCCCAATTCTTTGCATGAAGAGCAATCTTTCCCCCCAAAGGGGCAGTCAGTTGATAAGTGCTTGGAAATTTTAAAAGGAAGCCATTGAGACAGTTTACCATGGGGGGGGGGGGGAGTCTTATTATTCCCATATTTGGAAGTAGACGCCCCCCACTGCTTAGTTCTGTGTGTCCCCTGGGACTGAAACCTGGGGGTTTTGCTGTGTCTGGGTTTGGCTTGAGAAGACCTGGAAGGGGCTGGAAAAGACCAATTCTTAGAGGGCCAGTGCGTACTAAATCTAGGAGGCTGAACTTGTAAAAAATCTTTAACAGTTTGCATAGAGTTAGCTTTATCTTCCATCTTTTTAAGAACTTCCTCAGCCTTGTTGCCAAACAGACGGTTCTGATTTAAAGGAGCATCCAACAACTTAGCTTTAACATGATCAGGCAAAGATTGCTCCTTAAGCCAAGCATGCCTTCTGAGCACAGACCCAGTAACAGCAGCCCTGCAAGAGCCCTCTAATGAATCAAAACCACATTGCAAAGTATGTTTTCCAACTTGTTTGGCAGAATGCATTAAATCCTGTAATTCTTTATTTTCCACACAGTCGGGAATCAACATCATTTTCTGTTTAAGCAGTCCAATAACATGTTGCTGATACTTTAACATATGAAACTAGCAGTTTAAAGCCCTAATGACCAAGGTTGCAGAAGTGTAAACCTTCTTACCCCATCTATCCAGCGCCCTGGAGTATCTATCAGAAGGGGTAGGATTTTTAGCAGTAGAAGCCTTAATGCCCTTGAGCCCCTGTGAAATAGTCTCTGGATCTGCAATAGGATTTTTAAAAAGGAACTTGTGGGACTCAGGGACCCTGCAGTATCTGTCAGGTTTTCTGGGAGCAGGAGGCAGGGAATCAGGGGCCAAACTAGATTCTGAAAAAGCATCATCAACGATGTCTAGTACAGGAGGAATAGCTAAAGGCCTTTGCTGAGGTAGGAGAAGGAAATCCCTAAGCCTCTTTTGTGAATCAGAAAAATCCTGGCTTTCCCAGTGGAAATGCTCCCTTAGAGCATGTAAGGTTTCCCCAAAAGAAAAATCCTCAGGAGAGGAAGCAGAGGGAATGGAGTCCCCTGCATCAGAATCTTCATAAGTAAAGGGCAAATCCAGATCATCAGAAGAATCAGAAAAAACAGAATCCTGATCAGAAGATTCATAATCAACTTCAGTCCTAGGCCTCTTAGAAGGGGGGGGGGGGGGTTGGCTACCCCTGATTAGAGTTATTAGATCTTCAGCCATTCTTATTTGTTTTTTAGGCATAGAGGCCTGAGCATGTGGCCTAGGTGTCATTTTTTTAGGCATGGATCGAGATTTAGGCCTAAGTAAAGAAGGAGGCGTCGGTTTAATATGCAAGTCCGTAGGTCTGAATGCACCCTCAGAAGCCAGTGCCTGCACAGCAGCTCCAGACCCATCCAAGGTAGAGACATCCATGGGTTCCATAGTTGAAGCATCTCACGGCATACCGAACTCCGAATGGGTCTCAGTAGAGGCTTGCGGATCAGAAGTAGCGGGTATCAGGGGCTGCGAAAGCGCCTCACTGAGTACCGGCGAACTGGCGACTGGCTTAGGAGAAGCATAGTCGGCAGTTTTGGACCTCGGCGGCCTGTCTTTATCTTTGTGTTTTTTCAGAAACTCGGTAGTAGGATGGCTAACCGACAACATTTCTGGATAATTAAACCGAGAACCGAAATATTTAGAGGTAAAAATATACAGACGGCGGATAGTGCTCTGATTAAATAAAGCAGAAAACCGACAGCAAGGTACGTCATGGTCAGGGCCTAGGCAAGGAATACAGTACGAATGAAAATCTTTATGAGGTATTTGCTTTCCACAAGTAATGCAATTATTAACTTTTACTGACATTGGTAAGGAGCAAGAAAAAGTTTCCCCAATGGGGTACTTAGCTTTAGTTGAAGACTTTGGTTCTGAAACTCGAAAATGAAAATTTCAGGAGTTGGCCGACTGGTACTTGCGAACTGCTTCTGCTTCGGGCACTGCACAGCAAGAAAGACTGATATAATGGCGTCGGCTGCATGTTTTATACCCCTGACAACCTGACGTCATGGAAGATGGGACAGCAACCGACGCAGGACCCAAGATATTGTTAATCAGGCCGACTGAGGGCTACCTGCAAGCAGATAACCCAAATGTAATGGCTGCAAGAGTGAAACACGAAGAACATCTAACTATTCTTCTGAAGTGGGACACAAGATCTGTTCTTAGACAATGTAAGGCCTAAGTTTAAAGCTACTGACTACTAACAAACAGTAATTACTAGAAAATGGAAATCTAAACCTAAACCACCTTTAGCTGAGGAACTGAATTACTATAAAGGAGATTTAAAAAAAATAGAGGTGGGATTGTTAGCAAAGGGAATGAGACAATTTCATAGAAATAAATGGAATTTGTGGGCACAACACATGCAGAACAATGTTCAACAGCTGCCGTACAGGATGCATCCAATGCATCATAGCCACATTTTAGTGAGTGTCTGGACACCTGCAGCACTGAACTAGCTGTTGCCTGTATGTTCTTCTGCAGACTCTTGTCTGAAATCCCCCTCTGCCTTGGCAATGATTTTTTCTTGTAACGATTCCATGTACTTCAATATGTGAAAATGGCAGTTAAAAACCCTCACTGCCAGAGTAGCTGATGTGCAAGTCTTTTTACTAATTTTTTCAAGCATTCTGCTCTCTCTGTCATTCGGTAAAGAATGTCTAGCTGCACCTTTAGGAACTAGACACCACTGGGGGATCTACCTGTGGGCTCTTAGCCATCAAGCACTCTATAAAAGCTATCTGGCTTTCTAGGGGTAGGAGGAAAGGAGTCAGGGACCAGGGTGCAGGGATATGCCCTGAAAGGCATCATCCAGAACTACATGCAGTGGGGTCTACATGAAGGTCTGGAAGATGGCAAACTCAGAAACTCTCTGTAATGGGTCTGGGCCTGAGAAAACTCTTTACTCTCCCAACTTAATGCATCCTTCATCTTGTACAAGGCTTCCCCAAAGGATAAGTCCTGAGTGGGGAGGCAGAGGAAAGGAAGTCATCTAAATCAGAGTCAGGGAGAAGACTGAGGAGGGAGATGTTCATTATAATACAGCTCTTCCTCATCTTCAGATTCTGAATCCTCCTGGGGAGATGCATCTCTCCTTTTATCACAGAAGCTCCTGGAACAGGCATCTGTGGCTGGCTGGATCCCTTGGACTTGATGAAATCCATGAACTCACGCACTAGTTCAATTAGATCCTATGTACCAACCTGGGTAGAAAAGATTGAAGGTTGATGCAACATGGGCTGGGGCATGTTATTATTAAGAAAATCCTTATGGATGGAAAACCTTTAGTTCTATTAACTTTTTAAGTGAATTAGAGTAATACTAAAAATTACCCCAGACTTTGTTCCCCATTAATTTTGGCTATGCCCAGACTTCTTGAGCAAAGATTATGAGAGGTACTCAGGGAACCAAATCTCAGCTGTCCCTGACTTTATATAATATTTGGTATTTGTTGCACTGTTCCTGATTTACTGGTAAATCACTGAGGATTACAGACTAGTCAATAATGCTAGGAATTAGAGTCTCATACCTATTGTTCAGAAAATGCATGCTAATGCAAAATATGCTGCTCTATTAACATTTTAAAGTGAATTACAGTAATATTGCAACTGTTTCCGATGTTGTCCCCCACCCCACTACTTCTAGCTATGTACAGAATTCTTCAGCACAGAAGTTAAGAGGAATGTCGATTGTGGTACAAGTAAAATAAAAAAAAAATCATATATTCTGCTGTGGGCAGTTTCTGCTGTTATCACTGCCCATAGTTTTAGCTGAATTACTGCCAGAATAAAACAAGTGCTTGCAAAGAGTAAACCATCTTCAAGTCTAAGGAAAGTTTAACTCAAAAAAGAAGTAAAAGGAAGAAATAGATGCGCCAAATCCACTTAAAAAGTATTGCAAAACAATAACGCTTTATTCGGTTCTGCGTTTTCGTCCAAAAGACTTCATCAGATAAAGAAGGAAATAAGGAAAGTTTAACTAAAGACCATAGCCGGCCTTAGGCAAAGGCCAACTAGGCGGCCACCTAGGGCGCCGGACTAGCAGGGGCGCTTTTCCAGTATTTATTTAATGTAGGTAGACCAGGATGGGGGCACCGGGTGGTGTTGTGGGGGCGCCGTGGAGGCCTTTTGCCTAGGGCACCAGTTGACCTAAGGCTGCTCCTGCTGAAGACTGCCAGAAAGCACTGTGATTCACTGCAAAGGGCAACTGCTCACAGACAAACTGCATAGTTCTCCGTAGTCTCTAGTCATACTAATATGTGACTGTCACAGCACTGTGATCAGATGCATAGTAACAGAACATGAGTTGGTTACCCATGTCCTATTTCTATGATGATAAAGAAGAAAATGATGGTCACTGCATACATACATAGATTCATATAATATACAAAGCAGGGCTAGTCCTTGTCAATAACTACCCTCATAGGGCACTTCTTGCCTCCAAGAGGGAAAAGCAAGTCAAGAACAGGGATACATTTAATGGCATCAATCATTAAGGTTTTCCTTGAAGCAAGCAAGAGTATCACGCTGTTTTTTATGTAACTTATTCCAGAGATGGGGAAAGAACTGAATAATAAATGTGTCCCTCAAGCATGTCTTATTTGTTTGATGAGGTTTAAAGTCTTAGTTTGAGTGTTTGTGGAACTAGTTTGTTTTGCAGAGCCGTAGGAGATCAAGGAGGGTTCAGACATTAATAACACAGAATGGTAGACATAAATCACTGACTGAAGTCTACAAAACAGACTACAGGCATTGAGTTTCAAGCTTGTCTTGGTACCAAAGGGACTTTAGTCTGGTGATCTTTTTAGTTAGTTATATGGAGTCTTTGTAGTTGTGTGAAGTGCTTTGATACATGCATATAAAATGGGGCATTATATTCTATAACTGGCCTGATCAGGGTCTAGTATAGAGAAAATATAACTTCTTATGACTCAGATGAGATACTTCTATCTAGCCCCATTAATAAGTATAGGTATTTCATTTTACTTTCAAGGGGGATATTTTACCATGGTGTGAGTATCAGAACAGCTTTATAAAGCCATTTGTAAACAGTTTGTTTAATATTGTCTGTCCTTTTTTCCTTACCCTCAAAGGAAAAAAAGTTTGTTACTTTTCATAAAATCTTTAGTGTTGCCCAGGTAAAACTTAACAGTCTATGGATGTCAAAGTAGGATTCTTTCTTCTCTGTTTTGGGGTTCACAAAAGAATATGAGGAGATGAAGTGTTTTTGCTCAAGGTAAACTGAAGAGCAAAAAGGATTGGTTCTAACATAAAAACTAACCATAAAAACCGCACCTGCTATAAAAACCATATTTGCGCAGTTTTTACGCTTGTATTCCGCTCAGCAAGTGCCTTCCAGGTGTTCTGCACAGTCTACAGCAGCACAGAGACAAAAGAGTGACTTTGGAGTGATTAAACATCACTTTTCTGCTTTTCTTGCTGTCTTAACTAATTCTGCCTAAAACGCCATTTTTTTAGCGAATCTGTGATTTAAAAAGTTTGTTATTGCTACATATTGTACTTATTTGCGGTCTGCACTTGAATTAAGTTATTTTTGTGTTTAAATAATCTGTTTAACTGTAGTAGGCTACACACTAGTGCGATAGCCTTTTCTGTGCATTTAAAGTGTTGATTTGATTGTATCTACTCTATTTTCTGAAAAACAAATATATATATATATATATATATATATATATATATATATACATATATATATATATATATATATATATCTATCTATATATATATATATATACATATAAATATATCTATATATATATATATATATATATATATACTTGTTACCCGCCTTTCTGAACTAGTATAGTCCAGTTTTCAGGTTATTGCTGAATCCAGGGCTGAGTTACAAGTTTCTGTGTTGCCCATACCTTACTTGGATAGAAGAAAGTTTCTCTTTTCACCTGTGAGAGAGGGGAGCTTTGAGCAGCCTATCTGTCCCTGGAGGAGTGGTTTCAGCCCAGACTTTAGTATTTTATCAGCCATTTTGGGCTAATTTCTATCTCTTTCACTTCCCTGCTATAAAAACCGCATTTGTGCGCTTTTGTGCACCGGGCAACGCCATTTAACTAGAGTTAAACTATTCTCGGCTCCACGAAGTGTACCGTTCAATTTTTCCCTTGGAACTAGACAAACCTTCAACTTTAGCACTCAAACCATTAATTTCAGTCAAGCACTTGCTTAAAACTCGTAGCAAGCACTAATTAACCCTAACACTAGACACCCCCCCCATACTGTCCAGAAGGACAAGGCTCTCTATTCATCCCCACCAGCCAATCAGAAAAACAGCTTACTCTACCTATCCAGGCATGTCCAAAGGGCAGTTTCCAGTGTACTCTCCAGTCCAACTGGTGAATCAGGGCATTTTGAGGCAATGTTACAACTACCTCATGTGCACAGACAACCCTCTCCTCCTACCACCAAATACTAATATATGCGAGAGATGCAATTATACAGCCAAACTGGAGGCAAAGCTCTCTCAACCCAAGACTGGAACTGACAGTCAAGAGGAGAAGGGTAATACTTGCAACACGCCACCAGTCTCACATAGACCTAATAAACCAACACTGGCAAATAACACACATGAATACATGAAAACATACTCGGAGGCTCGAAATAAAAATCTGCAAAAGCAACAGAGACCTCCAAAGCAGACATCCAAGCAACCTCCAAACCCCATCACCAACCATGAAACACATACTTCACATAATCACTGTGCCACGCAATCACAGCCCTTAACGCAAAATAACATACCCAACACACTAGTAATAGGCGACTCTATAGTCAGGCACACTGATGTCCCACTTAGTAGGCTGGACAAGGAGAAGGTTGCAGTTAGCTGCCTGTCAGGTGCCAGGATCCGCCACATAACACAAGCACTCAGGTCACTCCAGAACAAGTACAAATACAACTCTGTCATTGTCCATGTTGGTGTGAATGACCTGAGATGTACCTCCCTGGACTACATGAAAAGAGACATGGAAGAGCTTTCTGATCATGTAGCCCAGGCCAGTATGACCCTGACCCTGAGTATCATCCTGCCCTCACCAAAAATGATGCCACAGTATAAAGAAAAAATGATCAATTTCAACAACTGGCTAAGTTTCTGATGTCATTCAAAGGGGATCCAGTATCTGTCCACCTGGGATGACATGTTCGATAAGCCATGTTGCTTCGCAAGAGATGGCTTGCACCTGTCACCCTTAGGCTTTCGAATACTGGCCAAGGCTCTTGCTGCCTCCATAGTGCCTTTCTTAGGCAAGGCTCAAAAGTCAAACCCACCACCATAAATAGCACAAGTAACCAAAAACTGAGGGTAATGCTACTCAACGCCAGAAGTCTAAACCTCAAAATGCACGCACTTGAGGCACTCCTCAGTATGGAGAACACTGACATCTGTGCAGTAACAGAAACCTGGTTTAAGGCTCCTGAGAGCACCCCAGCACTACTAGGCTATAACTCATACCATACCTTTCGGCCACAGAATCAGGACCGAAACACAAAAGGCGGGGGTGTATCCATATTCATCAAGGATACCCACACCTCCAGGTTAGTGGCACAGAACAATTCATCAGAGATCATCCATGTGCAACTAAGAATGGGCAAAACTGCAATCCAAATTGTAGCTTGCTACAGATCACCCACCATGGCCCAAGACCCCCATTCCGCATTTCTGGAGACACTGGGAAATATGAAGGTCCTACCAAACACCTTAATACTGGGTGATTTCAATTACCCAAACATAAACTGGGAGAACTACTCAAGTACTAACTCCCTTGGCCCAACACTTCCTAGAATTTATAAACTCGAATGCCCTGGATCAACTGGTCAACACCCCCACCAGAGGGAATAACATACTGGACCTAGTCATCACCAACATGGGCGACCGGTGCACCACACCAGAGGTCAACCCCTCACTGGTTAGATCAGACCATAGACTAATCACACTGGATATCCACATTCCGCCCCCACCCCCAATCAAGGAAACCACCATGAAAAACTTTTCAAAAGCAAACTTCACGTTACTTAAGACCGAGGTGGAAAGGTTCGCAGTCCCCATGCTAAAGGACATTGCTATCCAAAGCTGCTGAAACCTTTACAAAGGCACTCTATCAGCATCTGCAGGAATGCATGGATCATGCTATCCCAACTAAAACCAAGACTCACTCCTCCAAGAAAAGGAAACCAGTCTGGTGGACCCCTGCCATAAACAAGCTATACAACAGGAGGAGGAAACTAGTACAGACAAAGAGTAAAATCCCAGGAAGGAAAGACATCCCTGATCAGTATCAGCAAGAAACTACAATCCCTCATTAAATCATCCAAGGCTAGTTTCGAAAGAAAAATTGCCAATGACTCCAGAAATAACCCACAAAGCGTTCTTTAGCTATGTCAAGAACCTAAGTGGAAATTCTCAGATCTGCTCTGAGTTAGTGCAGAATGGCACAAAATACACTGAACCGACTGATATTGCAAACATTCTGGCAGACAGGTTTAGTGCAAGCTTCACCCCCCTATCACCCCCTAAAGGGCCCATAACCATACCAGAAGAATGTAGGGCCCCGTCAATCACCGACACACAGGTTAAAACAGCCCTATCCAAAGCCAAAAGCACAGCTTCAATGGGACCGGACAGGGTCCCAGGCTGTGTCTTACAAGTGCTCCAAAATGAACTAACCACTCACCTAAACACACTGTTCACACTCGGCCTCTCTACAGGCTACGTACCCACAGAGTGGTGCTCAGCAACAGTTATCCAGCTCCACAAAGGTGAAGCCACAAAGGACCCTGGGAACTATTGCCCTATAAGCCTTACTAGCCTGGTCTGCAAGGCTATGGAACACATCATCATGGAACTCATTAACAGAGACATTGGGAACCTCCAAACCTTGGACCCTACCCACTTTGGTTTTGTTAAGGGCAGATCATGCCTCCTAAACCTGGTAAACTTCTTTGAGATGGTTACCAAGGCATTAGTCGAGGGAAAGGAGGTCCACACAGCCTTCCTAGACCTCACAAAGGCTTTCAACACCATTCCCCATTCTAGTATTATAGACAAGCTCACCAGCTTGAACATAAACCCCTTCATCACGAGATGGGTTGCCAACTGGCTCATGGATAGAACCCACATGGTGAGAGTTGCAGGCTCTACGTCCAACTCTAAACTGGTTACAAGTGGCGTCCCCCAGGGCTCAGTCCTAGGATCCCTCCTGTTCGGTATATACTTCTCAGAGGTACAGGCAAGCATAGGAGGACTATGGCTGACTAAGTTCGCAGACGACTGCAAACTAGGGGCCATAACTGATTCTCCGGCTGATACAGACACCCTTCAGATGGGTCTCACTGAGACGGATACCTGGTGTCAAAATCATGGCCTCAAGCTAAATGCCAAAAAGTGCATAGTAATCCCCTTTGGAAAAAACAAAGTACCCACGAAGTACCACATAGGTGGGTAGTCCCCTAAATACAGAAAATGTAATAAGGGATCTGAGGACCCAAGTAGATAGTAATCTCTCCTTTGATAATCATATTGCCAAGGTGGTTAGAAAATCCTTCTGTGTGGCCCACCTAATCACAAAAGGGTTTGCATCTAGAACAGAAGAGGTTTTTGCGCCTCTCTACTCATCACTCATTAGACCCATCATAGAATACAACGCCCCATTTGGGATGTACCTTACAAGACACCTGCAACAGCTGGAAAGGCCACAAAAGTACCTCACCAAGAGGATTACTGGCCTCAAACAGATGCCCTATGCAGCCCGAAACTCCAGCTGTACTCGGTTGCATACCACTTATTCAGAGGTGATCTCTGTCGGACATACAAGGCCATGTCCAACCCAGAATTGATGGACATGCTCCACCTAAAAAAAACAAATCCCAGAGAGCCACACACTCTAGAGATATAAACCTCACCACAACGATAAATAGGACATGCTGGAGGGATTCCTATCCCAGAGACTTCCCATGCTTTAGAACAGGATTCCAATATACATCAGGCAGAGCCCCTTGACGGGTGGATGGGAAACAGAAGATTTACCCCTAGGATCACTGCACTGTCTCTGTTGGACAGTGGCGCAGGGAACTAATGGCTCTGCTGGACAGTGGCGCAGGGAACTAATCTAAGGTGGTGGCGAAAGTCAACACATTCTGGCTAGGCTTATAAATGCCCTTGGGCAGATAGCCGAGTACTTGCCTATGAACATATGAACCTATGAACACTAATCTGTTCTTTATGAAAAAAGCAAAAAAGTTGTGAAGACATTAAGGCCTGTTATTCAGATGCCCATCTATCTGAAATCAGAGCAATGAACATCTTCCATGTAAGAAATTTTAAACAACAACTGTTTGCAGGGTTAAAAAAGCGGAGTGTGTTATGGATTGTCAGATGGGCTCCAACAGTGCTAGAGTAGGAAAATGGACAATTTTGTAGTAGTAAGGGGTTACTAGCATGGGAGGAGGAATATGCTAGCATGCATTTATATTCTACCTAAAACTCAACATGGAGCTTAACATAATTTAGGGAGACATAATCAGCTTTTAGCAGAAAATATTTTATTTATGAGTATGGACTAGAACTTGATTTTCAATACTGACAATGTAACAGAAGTACCTAGAAGGGAAAATGTAGCAACATTTAACAACAGAGAGTAGATATCTGAAGAAATACTGAGAAAATCTGAGAAGGAAAATGAGAATTCAATAGTAGCAACTCAGAATTTAATTATTCCCAAAAGTGTAAAAACTGGGCTAGACTGGACAGAAATTATACCTCACAGGAGCAGTGCATTTAATTGAAAGCCGTGACATCCTTCCAATAACTATTCTAGATCGTGCATTGATAAAAAAATAAGATAATGATGCAGGGTAATGAAGTAAAAATGAGACACTGGTACATTCCAATAAGTTATGTACTCACCATAACATTCCATCTTGGTTGTCCACTTTCATTCTTTCTCAACAATTGTGTCCGGATCCAACTCGGCCGTTACTTTGGCTTGTGGTCACCAAAAAGCTCTCGAGCTCTTCTCTTACCCAAAACGCACCAAACCCTAACATACCTCAGATCTTATTTGCTAGAGTACATAATGTAAAAAATATTATTGTAAAATCCTTGGTATTAAAAATCATTACCTGGAGCTCAACATAAGGAACAGTAGTGTCCTTGTAAATTCTCATTCTTCCAGAAATCAAATGTTAAAAGGTTGGGGGTTGGTGGGAAGGGAGTTGAGGATGAATGAAAATGGACAACACAGGTGGAACATTATTGTAAGTACATAACGTCTTTATGTTTTCAATTTTCATTCATTCCTCAACAACTGGAAGAGAGTCCCCAACTACCTAAAATCACCGGTGGACTCTAAGGAAAGATATTCCTGAGCACAGTTGAGCCAAAGCCTGCTCTCCTCCTCAAGACCAGATCCAATTTATAATGAGTTTACTTCCTCAGCAGTTGCAACGCTGACGAAAAAAGGTTTCTCTTTTCCGTTTGTAAAGTGTTATGAATAATTATTGCCATCACCCCACAGACTTACCCTCTAGGAAGAACCAATCGTAGTACAGGAATCTGTTGCCATTGAAATATGCTAATATTCCTGGTGAACTACCCAATAAAAAAAATCCTGGTGTGGTTCCGGCGTCCTTGGTAACTGGCAGAAAGCCAGAAGGCTTGAGACGCAAGCTGTTTTCAGAAGATACTGTTGGTTGAAGAAGTTAAACATTTGAAGTGGTATCCATGTGTATATCTAGCTGTTTCTCTTTTTCCTCTTTTAAACAGCATTGAAAGCCTAGTGCTCTTCATCGGGTTGCCCCCCTCCCTGCTGACCTACCTCACCTGGTATCCCTGGAACAACAAAGCAGGCCAAGTGTGTTGGCACTCAAGAAGCACCCTTATCTCCTATTGAATTCACTGTATTCTGGTGATAGAACTTTCCAGTACTGGCTCATTGAAAGCCTAGTGCTCTTCATCGGGTTGCCCCCCTCCCTGCTGACCTACCTCACCTGGTATCCCTGGAACAACAAAGCAGGCCAAGTGTGTTGGCACTCAAGAAGCACCCTTATCTCCTATTGAATTCACTGTATTCTGGTGATAGAACTTTCCAGTACTGGCTGTATGTCATTTTTGCCTAAATATTTTATTTTAAGTTTTTGTCCTCCTGTGGGCAGCACACGTGATATCAGCTAAGGTTCTTTCCCTTCCCAGGCCATCATCTTTATAACAGTTACCCTTCTCCACCTCTCCTCATCTTTGCTACTCCCCCCTGCCCCTGGCCATTTTACCATCCCTTATCAGCCTGCCTTACTACGGCTGAAACACTCCACTTCACTCGTCTTTCCTGCTTCCTTACTCTCTTTACTTTACTGACCTGGCTGCTGCTCTCCTTTCTCTTCCTTTCCTATTTTACTCCTTACCATTTGACTCTATTTTGTATCTGCTTGCCTATTTTCTATCCTTACTTATCACTCTCCCTCTGCTAACTACTGCTATCCTTGTATACCTGTGCTTGCTATATTCTTGGAAACTACTGCCTACTCTTTTCATCCTTTTTATGAGAAAAGAAATAACTCTCCTTATTCTTTGGCAAAACTACGTAGCATATGAATCAGTAGTGTTTCAGCTACTCTGCTTGCTGATACACTTCGCTCTCCTCTCTGGCTGTTTCTCATTGCTCCTATCTCCTGCCCCTATCCTACCCTTCTTGCTATTGGACATACCTTCTGTTTCCCCTCCCCCCTATCCCCTCGAACTCTATTAGTAGAGCCCTCCTTGCTAAGGCGCCATCTTTAAATTCCAACCTGCAAACTGTAGGTTCCCCCAGGCTGTCCGCGTGGTGTGCTGCCGGTAAGTGAACATTTCTTCACAGTAAATTGTCTCGTTTTGCTCATTGCTGCATTTTATACTCATACAATGCCTTTTCTTGAATGTACATGTGTCAGAACTTGTTATTAATGACTTCAGTTGTCGTCGCTGTTATCCGGCGTGTTTTTAGACTTTTTTATGGTGACCTCTCACTTTGTAAACCTAGAAATTGGTCGCAAGTGTTTCTGTTCTCAAAGTCAGCTTGTTTCGACCCTGAGT
>NC_056746.1:405070303-405097803 GCF_019279795.1 Protopterus annectens
GAATCCATCCTTTTCCAAAAAGCCATAGATGAAGCCACAGCCCTAGTAGAATGAGTCTCGATCTTGCCTGGAATAATTTTGTTGTGGTGGGTATAACAAAGGACAAAAGCATAGAACAACCATTTGGAAATAGTCTATTTTGACACAGATTGTCCTTTCTTCCTACTTTCACAACAAATGAACAACTCATCAAAAGTTCTGAAAGATTTGGTTCTGTCAAGCTAGCATCTGAGTTGTCTGTGGAAATCCAAGGTATGAAGTATCCTTTCTCCCTCATTTTTAGGTTCTACAAAGAAGACAGGGAAATGGATATATTGGTTTGATGCAAACTGACACCACTTTAGGCATAAAAGAAGGATTAGTTCTCAAAAAAAAAACTATCCTTGTAGATAGATGTGGCCGACCTACCGTAACAGCTTGCAACTCAGATACTCTTTGTGCAGTGGTCAGAGCAATAGTTAAGAATGTTTTCAATGTTAAGACCCTCAAATCAGTCTGATGAACTGGTCTATATGGAGCAAATTTTAGCTTTTCTAACACAAAATTAAGATCTCAAGGAGGAGCCACTGGTTTTCTGACAGGCGTCTTATACAGAACCCCTTTCAAGAGCATTTTAACATCAGAATGAATAGCAAGTGGGAGATCCATGGGTAGACATGCTGAAATTGCCAAAAGATAAACATTTATAAAGGAGTAAGACAGGCCATTGGATAATAACTCACACAAAAATTGTAAAACTAAAGGAACACTAGCTATGAAAAGCTATGAAAAAGTGCTAGTTCTTTTGTTGGCACCAAATAGAAAAAACCTTTTCATTCGCTAATAAATGATTTTCTAGCAGCAGGCATTTTTGTCTTCACTAATACCTGTGCACATCCTCAGAAAACAGGTGGCTAAAAGGTTTTAAAACCCATTCATCAGTCAATCATTTGCAGTTTTTGGGATAGGAATCTTGATCTTGTGCGAGTAAATCCAATTAGTGAGGAAGCTTGTAGTAATTGTCTGTGGCCAATTCCAAAAGAAGGGAGGACCACTGTTGCCTAACCCAGGTGCAAGTCACCACAATGATCTTTGGAGATTTCTTCTAATTCTTCAGAAGTACCCTGGAAAAGCACACAGAAACATTCCTGTCCAAGGAAAAGAAAAGGCATCTGTCTTCTAGGCCTTCTTGCATTAAGTCCTACAACAGAATTTTGCCAATTGACTGTTTAGAGAGGAGGCAAACATTATATTTGAGGTGGTCTCCACAGATGGATCAAATCTTGGAAGACCCCATTCATGATGGTCTGTTCTGGTCCTACTCAGTTTGTATGCCACACCATTTTGCTCTGATGGGATGTAAGATGCCTGTAGAGTGAGACTGTGCTCTAAAGATGTATCCCATGCTAACTTGGCTAGTCTGTACAGGGGCTAAGATCTGTTTCCTTCTTGCTTGTTTATGTACCACTTTGCTATGGTTTTGCCCATAAATACTTAAGAGGTCTTGGGCTTCACAGATAACTCAGAGGGTTGACAGCATTTATAACACCCAGTATCCCTTATGTTTACATATTTTGGTCTCTCTTTTTAGTCCCAAATACTCTGCATTTTTCAGCCTATTGATACTGCTCCCCAAGTAAAGTCTGAGGTACCTGTTGTGACTGACTGGAGCAGAAGTGGAGAATGGGAGACCTGGATTCTGAGAAATACAGTGTCTTCACCACATGATCTCCCTTTTCACATATTCGAGGACTGGAGTTTGAAAAGTCAATGGTTGTTGATGCTGAGACCATAGAGATTTCAGATACCCTTTTATGTTTCTCATGTGGAGTCTTGCAAGAGTGGATCGTAAGAATAATAGATACCATGAAACCGAGACTGAAGTCAGAGTGGAAAATGCTAGGAATAGATCTACATATAGATCTACTTTTTGCCTGTGGAAGAAAAGCTCTTTGTTCTGAGGTGTTCAACAGGCACACCAGAAAAACAATCCTATGAAAAGGAGTCAGAAAATATTTGAGTGATCTCTTGAAATCCCAGTCTATGTAGGAGATCTCTTACCCAACAGACAGAGATTCCAAATGTTCTGCAAAGATAAGCAAGTTCTCTAAATATGGAAAATGTGGATGCCTTGCAGTCTGCAGTGGACTATCACAGGAGCTAGGCAAGTTACATACTCTCTTAGAGCAGTGGCTAGACCAAAGTGTAATACAGACAACTGACTGTGTAATCCATAAATTTAAAACCTTAAGAAATGTCTGAAATCTGGATCTAGAAGAAAGTGATGAAAACCAGCTTTTAAATCTAAAGTTACCAGAAAATGGAAATGAGGAATGAAGAGCAACAAGTTGTAAAGGGATAACATTTTGTCCATTAGCACTATCACAACCAGGTTTAGAAAGGAAAGATCTAGAACCGTTTCCCATGAATTTTCTTTATTTGGTAAAAGAGACATTTGTGAATAAAACCCTTCTTGCTGAGGAGGAGGGAATACTTCTATTACCTCCACACACAGCAGGTGCAAAATAACAACTCTGGAAAGAGGAGCTTGAATTAATTACTTTGAGAACCGATCTAACTGAAACTTTCTCTTGGAAAACAGAGAAACAGAGGTTAAGACTTTCTGGAAAAAATGAAAACGATAGCCAAGGTGGGAAGATGGGGGTGGGGGGTGGGGGGGAGTCTTGCTGATAGTCATTCAAACTTATTAAACTGTGCTTTGGTCTTGGCGGTTCCATTTTTCTTTTTGGAACCTCCTTGGCATTGCTTTTTAAACATCTGTTTACCAACAGCTTGCTGTGTTTTTCTATTTTGTTTTTTTTGAAAAGGGTTGTACAGGTAACATTACACCCCTTCACAAACATGGAAGAAGAAAAATAAAAAAATTTGAGAGATTCTTTGAGTCAGCTTACCTCTTTCATCACAGTTTTTAAGGACCTCGGCAGCAAATTATCCAAAAACTAACTGTTTAAGGAAAAATTCTGAATTTCAGCTTTGACATCTGCAGCAAGGTTTCAAGTGTGCAACCAAGCAAACTCCCCTCATATCAGTTCCTGGAGCAGCACCCCTGGAAGCGTCATTTGCAGAGTAATAAAAACATGTCAAACAGTGGGAGCCACTTGAGACAGAAAAAAAAGTACATTACACAAATATGTTCTCAAAAGAGGTAAGCATAACCTTTATCACATGGGATCATTGGCTGAAAATTCTAAGAAAAGTGTTGAAGAAAAATACTTTTTTCACTTATCTATCAAAAGCATTCCCATTCTTGTTAGGAGGGGAAGGACTGGTAATAACCAGATGTTTAGTAGCATCTGGGTTCACCACAGAAATAACTGCTGGATTTCATTGGGTATTAGTGTATAAAAACTTATAAGACTGAGGAACTTTATACAATCTCCTTGCTTTCTGGTGGTGTCACTCATCTTGTCAGGATAAAACAGACGAACATTTGTGGGCTCTGTTCAAGCAGTTTTATTACACACAAACATCAGAAATGAGGCTTTATAACTTAAATAAACTATTTATAAACAGACTGACTATCACACTCATACATGTTAACACTCTGGCTGTCCTCTCAAAATGGCACTGCTGGCTGCACATGCCCTGCATTTTTATTCATGTACTACATCTGGAAATGCTTCTTAAAAGTACATACACACACTCTGATCTACATCCTTCCTCTTTGAGAAATAGTCCTTATACAAAATGACAGTATTCAATGACATGGAATTTACAGAAATGATCTTTTGACATGCAATTATACAGAATTAGCTATTTGGCATGCAATCATACAAAATTAGACACACATAAAATAATTATGTCCAAGTTGCTGTGTATTTTACACTAGGTCTGGAAATATGGCCTGATCGTGTAACATAAAAGTCAAAACTGAATCTAGCAACAGGGACGGTCTTGAAGGAATGTTCAACTCTGGGGATATCTGTGACATCATCAGGAATGGGAAAGGATACTGAGATTTATTCTTTGGTATAAACATTGTCTGGGTTGCTCTGAGATCTAGAGTCTGTATCACAGGTACAATGCTGTGATATCCTTTCTGATACAGGAAGAAGATGTCTGTGATTTCTCCTGTATTCTATACCCTCAGATTCCACTAAAGAGGATCTCGGCTCAGTATATATACCTCTCACATGACCAACTCGATCAAAGCCTTTAACTGTTTGCATCATCACTGTCTCTCCTTCTTTTAATGGAACAAAATCTGCTCATTTTATCATAGCTGGACTTTTGAGAAGAACGCTTCTTAAAATGTTGGGCTTTGATTGCTCTGTTGTTTTTAGCATTAGGCACCAACAAACTAGAACTGATAGGCAAGGTTGTTCTGGTTTGTCTAGTTAGAAGTCTCTGAGCAGGCAAGCCTAGTTGGTTGTCACTAGGTATATTTCTGAGAGTAATTAAATTGAAGAAGATATCAGTATTGTCACACTTTGATATCTCCAGTAATTGCTTTGCACTCTCTACTGCACATTCAGCAAGACCGTTTGACTGAGGATATTCAGGACTGCTAGCAACATGGATAAAGTCGCGCTCTTTAGCAAATCTCTGAAACAGTTGACTGGTAAACTGAGAACTATTGTCAGAAATAACTTTGTGTGGACTACTATGGACTGAGAAATGACGTTTCATCTTAGTAATAACAGCACTGGACGTTAGGTTAGGTAGCAAGTCGATCTCAAACCAGTTCGAATAAGAGTCTACCAACACTACATAATGTTAACTGTTCCACCCAAATATATGTCAGTTGTACTGTTGACTAAGGCAGTTCAGGAATTTGGTTTTAACTTAACTGGCTCTTTTTGCAAATGTGGCTTAGTACTTTTGCACACTGAAGAAGAAGAAAGAACTTTATCAATGTCTTTTGCTAGAGAAGGCCAAAATACTAGTCCTCTTGCTCTTCTTTTGGTAGAATCAGAACCTGGGTGGCCATGATGTAAAATCTGAATGTATTCATGATGGAAGGAAGTAGGAACAACAACTTTTGGACCTTTCAAAATGATACCATCTACCATCAGCATCTCATCTCTGTATAGAAAGTAAGGTTGCACTTCTGGGGGTACACAGGATTGCTTTGACGGCCATCCTACATTGATGAAGCCTCTTCATCAAGCTGTTCCATGTTATTTCTGGGTGATCTGGATAAGGTATCAGCAGATAAAGAAGTTTACCTTTTGTATAGACCATTTTGAAATTATACTTCTGCAATTTTAGCATCATTCTTTGTAGTCTTGCTGGAGCAGATTACACAGTTTTATTTAAAATAGTAACTAGAGGTTGATGGTCAGTTTCTATCTGGGTTGCTTGGCCATAAATATAATCATGGAACTTCGAACATGCAAACACAATTGCCAAATGTTCCTTCTCAATTTGAGCATATTGCATCTCGGTTTGGGTAAGAGTTCTAGATGCACAAGGTAACAGGTCTGCCCTCTTCAAGAATAACTATGCCAAGACCGAACTTTGAAGCATCACAGGAAAGAACTACTGGCTTGTGGAGATCATAGCAGCTTAATGAAAGCGGGTTAGCAATTTGCTGTTTGAAGTTATCAAATGCTCTCTGGTCTTGTTCTAACCATGACCATGTAACATGTTTGCATGCCAACTCTCTTAAAGGAGCTGATATCTCACTAAAGTCAGGGATAAATTTGCCCAAATAGATAACCATACCAAGAAAACTCTGTAGAACTTGGACATTGCCTGGAGCTGGCATCTCAAGGAAGGAGCTGATCATAAGCCTGTATTGGTAAATAAATGACCTACATAAGTAACTTCTGGTAGTCTGAATTTGCATTTCAGAGAATTGAGCTTTAAGTTCACTTCACGTGCAATGTCCAGGCCTTTCCTGAGGTTTCTGTCATGCTCTGCTTCAAAATTACCTCCAACCAGTAAATCAACTATTTTTGCACACGGGTAGCCTGAAAACATTTGCTCCATTGCATGCTGAAAGAGTTCACTGGTAGAATTTATTCCAAAAGGCATCCTGAGGAATCTGTATCTACCAAATAGGGTACTGAATGTAGTCAGTAGTGAATATTTGCGATCAAGCATCACTTGCCAAAATGAACTCTTTGCATCTAAGACAGAAAAAAAGAGTGGCATTTGGCACGAGGGCTGCATTCTCTTCAACTGTGTGCATAGGATGATGAGGTCTTTTTAATGCCTTGTTTAAGTATCTTGGGTCAGTGCATATTCTGATTTCATCTAAATTCTTCTTATGAGCAGCTAACATAGAATACACCCACTCAGTTGGGTTCTGTGACTGGGCAAATCACACCTTGATACACCATTTTGTCTAACTGCACCTTGACTTTGTCCTGCATAGCTGCTGGAACTCTCCTTGCTGGTTTGACCACTGGACTGACCTCTGGGTCTACTTTCATGGAGTACACAACTGGAAGTTTGCCTAGCTTGTGACATCAACATACTCTGAAAAAATAATATCAGTAAAGCTGGGACTGGGACATATACTTACATAGTGTACTTCTTTGGTAAAAGAAAGCAGTTTCATTCTCAAACTGTCTCTGAGACCCGATAATGACTGCACAGGTCTTCAGACAACATAAAAATTGCAAGCTGTAACTCTTCCCAGCCGAATAGCATGAAAGAACTACTGAGCCTTCGGTTTGAATCTCTTCACCTCCATAAGCAACAAGCTTCACACAATTGACCAAATTAAGTTGCTCACCAGCCCTCACTCTAGCAAAATGGTTCTGCTGACATTACATTACACTGTGAACTAGTGTCTACTTTGAGCTCTGTGGGTTTACCATTGATCAGGACAGTACAAAATACTTCATTCTTTGCCAATAAATCCACTGCATTAACCTTTTCACTGACCTCTGATACACCATCTACATAGAAAGTAGGGTTGCAGCTCTCTACATGATTACATGAAAACTACAATCCCCTCTGCTACAGGCCCCATGAGGAGCTCAGTGTCTCTCCAACCTAACACCACTCTTAAGTATTCAACTGCAGTACCACCTTTATCATTCTTATAAGGAAAGTGCAGTCCGGGTCTGAACTGTCTGCAAACAGCTAAGGTTAACTTTGAATCTAACACCACTCTTAAGTATTCAACTGCGGTACCACCTTTATCATTCTTATAAGAAAAGCGCAGTCCGGGTCTGAACTGTCTGCAAAACAGCTAAAGTTAACTTTGAGTATGTGTCTACCTGTTTGAGCCAATATTCATTTTCCCCTAGAGAGCACTCTGCTTTGGCTTGTAAGCAGCCCCCCCCCCCACACGCACACACACTCATCTTCCACTTTCTCTCTGCTAGGAGCGTTATACAGAAATAAGCAACTTCTCACCAAAGCAGCAAATATTTCAATAGTAAATTCCCACCTTATCTCCACCCTACTTTATGCCTCTCCAATATATACCAACCTAAGGCAATGCGATCTAAACAAGCTAGAGACCTGCTACAACAAAATCGGTAAATTCGCCACAGAGGCATCCTACCGTAGTCACCACTGTCTCTCACTTGCTGAACTGGGCTGGCTTGAACTCCCGCACCTCAGTCAATGGAATCAACTCTCACTCGCCCACAAACTAGTAAACCATCCACTAAATATCCCATCCCTCCAGAATCTACTCCAACCCTATCGCACCACCAGACCACTAAGATCCAGCAACAAAAATCACTTGCAGATCACAAAAGCTAATAACTCTGCTGGTGAAGCACTATTCTCTTGCGCCATAGCCAAATTATGGAACTCCCTCCCACCCACAATTAGCTCCATACCATCATGCACCCACTTCAAAACTTTACTAAAAGCACACCTAAAAACATGCTGGCTATGCCCTTGCAACTCCCACTCTAATATCACCCACCCCATCCAATCACTACTTTTCTTGTAATTGTAACATTTGTTAATGTCTGTTATGTACTTCACAGATAAAGATTCTAAGTGTCTACTGATGTACTATGTTCTTCATCTGTAAATATGTTTATAATTAATTGCTATATTAATCAAATTGTTAATCGCTATGTAATCCAATGTAACTACTGTCTGTTTATTTTAACTGTGGAGCTTTTCTCCACGAGCCTCTGCCGAAAATGGACCTACGTCCAGTCAGACACTCCCAATCAAAAAATGTGAATAAATAAATAAATAAATAAAAATAAACTTGCTTTTTTGGGTGACGTTTCTTAATAACTGAATGAGGCTTGCTTTTTTTACATAACTTTTGAAAGTGGTTCCATTTTTTACACTTGTGGCATAGCTGACCAAATGCTATGCACTTCTCTCTTTTAGACTCATGAGTGGGACCGCAATTATGACAGTTAACAATAAGACTAGACTTGGGTTTTGCTGGCTCATTCTTATACTATACTGAACATGCCCATTTTACTGAGGTAGTCTTGGAACTTAATAGAAAGCTACGGGTCCTCCCTGCCACACCCGCAGGGGTTGCAGCTGCCATGTGCTTAGGCCTATTTCTGCTTGCCACATGTTACATGCTGTCTATGTTTGCTCTAGAGGCTACTGAAGCTTTTATCACTTGCAAGCATGCTTGCGAGCCTTTCTATGACCTTATGGATTTGACAAATCTCTATGGCTTTGCTTAATGTTAAATCACTGTCATGAAGCAAAATCTCTCACTGCAGCACTATTAACACCACATACAAGCCTGTCCTTTACTAACACATCTTTGAGGTCACCAAATCTGCATGTTTTAGCTTTGTTTCTCAGGTCAGTGAAATAAGCTGAAAAAGTTTCCCCTGGCTTTTGGTCTCTTGTATAAAATAAGTGCCTCTCTAATGTAACTTTTTTCTGGGGTTTGCACATTTCTCTAAATTTATATTTTAAGTACTCATTGTCTTCCCTTGATTCAGCCGGTACCACAATATGACAGTTTGCCCCTTCTCCTGCATATATTTCTGCTGCATACACAAATGAACGCTCTCTTTTAAAAGCTTCTGACCCAGCTAGGTTAAGCAAAATGACTGCCCTTGTACATGTATCTTTGTTACACAAAGCTGCTTGTATGAAAATATATTCCTCCTCAAATACTTGCCAATTCTCTGGTATATTATGATCAAACACAAGTGGACTTGGTCTGCGAAATGCATCTGCCATATTTACATACAGGAGTGAAGGTGCTTGGAATTATGTACGAACATACATGCAAATATATATGCTAGAACTTTATGCCCAGTAGTACAATAACCTCTTTGAAATAACTGCACTTTGCCAAATAAGTCTCTGTAGCACAAGAACACTGAAATCACTGTACTTTACTTTGAAATGACTGTACTTTATGAAACCACTCATCAGTTTACGAAATACTTTGAAATGACTGTATTTTGTGAATAAACTGTACACAATGGAAAAGCTCAGAGTAAGAAACACTTTGAGATGAATGCACTTTGCAAATAAACTGTGCACAATACAAGAACCTTTCAAAATGGCTGTACGTTTGTGAAATAACTCTGCACAGTGTAAGAAACACTCTGAAATGACAGCTTTCTGTGAATAAATGCACACAGCACAAGAAACTTTTCAAAATGGTTGTACTTTTGACTGCACTTTGCAATATAACTGTACTTTGCACACATCAAACTCTTTGAAATAACTGCACTGTAATAAAGCACACACTCTGCAAACACTTTGCACACTGAGATACTTTGAACAACTCTAGTTATGCTTTGAATAGGTTCGATCAATATGAAATAGTAGTTTGTGCCCAAACACAGTCTTTTACTAAAAAACATGCAGTTGCCTTGCCCTTTGAGCTTATTTTGCCCTTATATTGTACTCACTATGCCCTTTTAAGCTATCATGCTCATTATACTTTTCTTGTGCCCATTTTACTTTAAACATGCTCGTCATGCAAGCCAAAGGCAATTCTGAGCCCCATAAGAATATCTCTGCTAGTTTTATCAAATATCATGGTTTTGAACATTTCATTTAATTAATAATGTGATTTGTGCCTTTTATTTCCTTAATAATATGTTTTGTACTACTCGTTTGATTAATAATGTGTTTTGTGCCTTATAAATGCACCGTTTCATTTCTTTGCCCAATAAATCATTTGTACAGTTTTCTTTACCTTTAGCTCATTTCTGGCCCTCTTTCATTTGTCTGTGCTCTGTTTCACCCAACCTGCTTAGTCTGCCTTCACCTTCAACTCTGCACCTCATGGCTCGAAGAAGTAGCTCTCCTAATTCTGGTTCTGACACCATGTTGCTCGTCTAGTCAGGATAAAACAGACAAACATTCATAGGTTCTGTTCACGCAGCTTTATTACATACAAGCACATCAGAAATGAAACTTTGTAACTTAAACTTAAACTTATAAGCAGACTACCACACTCATACATGTTAATACTCTGGCTGTTCTCTCAAAATGGCACTGCTGTGTGCATGTGCCCTGTATTTATATGCACATGCTACAGCTGGAAATGCTTCTCAAAGGTACATACACACACTTTGATCTACAGGGGCGGCAGGATAGCTGTCAGGCAAGTTAACAGGCTGTAATAACAAAAAATCCTCCAAAGGTGGAAGAACAGGAAGAATTGCTGCAGGTTTAGGAAAATCGAGTTGCAATAAATAATAATACTTCTTCAAAGCCAGTGAAATGTCATTACGTTACCAATGAAACAACTGATTCATTCTGGAAATAGTTTCCATAAAAAGAGAATCATTTAAACATACTAGCAGAAGCTACACTTTCTTCAGAATCTGAATCAGAAAGCTGTGAAAAAAGTCAGACATTGTCCCTTCACAATCCTTTTGTGATTCAAAACCTTGAACTTCTTCAGAAAATTAAGAATCCCTTTCTTTTTGCTATAAACAGTTGAATTGGAGGGGGTCAAGAGATAGAACTAAATATTAAACTAATAATAAATCACTGCTGGCCCGAATCATAGACAGGGAAATGTATATTTCTAAGTTTTTGCTTCTTTCTGAAGGAATTTCTAAAGAAGCAGATTCACTTTTGTCAGGCAAAAGGCCCCTAAAAATAGGTAATTCATTATGATTAGATTGAGACAAATTCCCTGCTCCTTCTCCCAAGACATGCAAGAGTGGTTCTTCCTTGCCCACTAAGGGGACTCCAACAGCCACAGAGGACATGTCTAACTCTGGTCCAAAGTGGCTATAGAGACTACAGCACAGGGAGCCAAGGAAAAGGTGAATGATCTGAGAAACCAGAAATGGCCACAGCAGAGTCACCTATCTGCAGCTGAGTCACTGCAGCATCCTGCTGTTGTGGCAAAGGCTGTTTATTAATTTTCTTCTTCTGGGGCTGGTAGAAGGAAGTACTAAGCAATCAGTGGGTTCTTCCATGGTAAAGCCAATAAAGATGCCTGACTCCCAGGCAACTAAGTATTTAAAAAGCAACTTTTTCCACTGAAAACAAAGTAAAAAACACTTTAAACACTTATCAGCCCCAGAGAGTAAAATTACACATTTGTTTCAAAAAAGTAGTTTAAAACTAATTTTAACAACTTTTTACCACAAAAGTAATTAAAAGTCATTAAAATCGTTTTCCCTGGCTTTGTATTTAATATTTCTTGGAAAAAGTACAATTTATATAGAAAAATATAAAGTGGAAGGTTTTCCCCCTGAAGGAAGCTTAACAGTCCAGCACTGGAATAACAGACCATAGATCCTCTGAAGTCTGCAAGAAGAGTGTTCTACGGTGGCAGGAAAGATATGAAGAGCTTGGCATCCAAACCTGACTCTTTAGCCAGCTCAGCTGAAGTTGACTAATGGTTTGGGTCCATAAAAGGTGCCGTGAAGCTTTGAAAGCTGGCTGGCTATTATATCCTTTACATGATATAACTCACATAGCTAAGGTTACTACAGCAGTGATCTTTATGGTGAACACCTCTGGTTATCAGGGGAAAGGGCGGAGAGGTATACAGAAACATTCATATCAATGGGAACAAAAGCACATCTGTCTTCCAGGCTAGCCTGTAAGCAGTCCTTGAGCCCTGCAGCAGAAGTTCTTTAGCTGTCTGTTTTGAATGGAAGCAAACCGATCTAACTGAGGAGATGCAGATAAATTGATCAATTCCTGGAAGACCCTTGGGTGTAACTTCCATTCCTGAGGATCTGCCATGGTACTTTTCAGCTTGTCTACCATAATATTTTGCTCTGACAGAATGTATGTAGCCTGGGGAGACAAAATGAACCGAGTTGCTAAATCCCAAGCTACCACAGTTAGTCTGAAAAGGGGTTAGGACCTAGTTATTCCTTGAATGTTTATGTATTACATCATTGTAGTGTTGTTGGTGATTATTAACAGAGGACCTGGAGGCCAAAGATAGTTCAGTGATTTGACAGCATTCCATTGACATTTATGTGTTTTAACTTGTCCTGCTCTTTCAGACCCTGGACTTAACTCCCCAAAGTCTGGATCATATGTCATTAAATGGCAAAGATCACCAATTGCTCTGGTAAATCCTCCTCAAATCCAGGAACCCTGTGTATCACAAAACGTGAGTCACAGGATGAAAAAATACAAAATCCACGACTAAGATGTGACAATATAGCTGCTCCCTGCATTAAGGTAGAGGACTGACTTCACTTCCTTGTCATCTGTGAAAAATGAAAAATAAAAACACTTAAACATTATAATATTAAGCAATAGTAATAAACAGCAATAATATACAAAAATAAGGTATCCATCACCTCATCACTAATAACCTATCACCTACCCAACATAATTTCCAACCAGGACGTACACCAACAACAACATACTGAAATTGCCTTACAAGCATTCTAAACACTGTCAAACACAGCAATACCCAAGGCCATTTCACCACTGCCATATTCTTAGTCCTTTCAAAAGCCTGGGATACTGTTTCCCTTCCACTACTTCTTCAATGTCAAGCAGAAATAGACCGTAGCAGTAACACCATAACTTGGTATCAAAGTTAACTTTCAAACTGCACTTAAGCAGTAAAATGGTCAATCATTTTCTGAACACCTTCCAATTATTACAGGTATCTTCAGGTATCCATACTTGGTCCGGTTCTATTTTCCATTTTCTTCAACAAAACACACGCTAAATACTCAGACAACTCACTTATACAAAATCTGATGATTACACATTCATTTGTTCATCAAAATCCCTAACAACTATAAAACAGCACTCAAACTGCTTTCACAAAATTGAGATGTGGTTTCAAGAATCAGATCTACTTCGAAATGCAAACAAAACAAAACTTTTATTTAGTCCAGGTAACATCACTATCACCTCTTCAAACAACGCAAATATTGAATAAGTCACCCACACCAAATTTCTTGGTGTCACTATTGATCACAAACTCCTTCGACAAGCGACAAGCACACACAGCACCTTATATCTAAAACTAACAAAAAGCAAAGCATACTTTATATAAATCTAAGCCTTTCCTAAAACAGCTCTGCTTAATACAGCTCAGACCATGCTTCTATGAACTTTTCTATACTATTGTTCCATAGTAATGTCCAAAAAATACACCTACATAAACTATAACTCACCTTTAACAAGGTAGCTATATTCATTGCAAATGTTCCTAACTCAATTCACCACAATAAGGTTCTTAAAATAAAGTGTGATTCAGTTTGAGCCAGTTAAACACTTCATAGTTTAAAAATCATACCCAAGATTATGTCCATCTCTATCTTATTTAGTAACCAAATACACAACACCCAGAAATATACATTATAAAAAATCACAACCTCCTGCAAATTGACAAATCCTACAACCAGTATGGTGACTTACTTTACTGTGTATATGTACCCATACTATGTAATGCATCCCATCAGACATCAGAAGTAATCCCAATCTAATAACATTTCTTACTAATGTTAAAGCTCACCTAACAGGTATTGCCCCTGTATCTGACAATGACTCTCACTCCATTTACTACCTTCTTCTTTCCCTCTCATCCCTCTTCATATAAACTTCTTCTACATAAAATATTCTATATTTTCCTGTTGCGTTGTCTTCGATTTCCTATACTGCCTCCTTTCCTCTACGGCAATTCCTTCTTAGCTAACCTCTGTATCATCCTTTCACATTTACCTTGCATCACTAATACATCTGTGTCAGATTACAATATAATCAAACAAGAATCTCATCCATCCATCACTGAATACAGATCTGCTTAAACCCTTACTTGGATTGATTTTTCTCCGGAAAGAGGACATTGTTTATTTATATTTTTGTTAAAGTTTTGACAAGTTAGCTATGGCCAGGATCCAACATTCTGAACAATCATCCTCATTTCTAATTTAATATAATCTTTCTGTAATAGAACTACCTGTTTATGTTTTACTTTCAATGTAACAAGTGTTCTGTGTGTGAAACTGTTATAATTTGTAAATTATTCAGAACTAAAAAGCCTTATAATATACTGGAGGTTTTGTCCCCAGGTCTCTGCTGAAAATAGCCACTGCACAGTTGAACTATCTCAGTTAACAAATGTCAAATAAAATAAAGTAAAATAAACAAATACATAAATATTGGCAATAGTATTTGAAAGGACCATTCCTCAGGAGGAGAGTCTGGAGAAAGACTCTATTCAGAATCAAAACTGCCACCCTGCAGTGAGGGAATATAAGCTACACTGCCCAAGTCCAGCTGCTGTCCATCAGACTAGTAATCAGAATCTGACGGAAGAAATTATTTTCTCCCTCTTCTGAGGAGGATAATTATCACTTAAGGACTGAATTGCTCTCAACTATCCTTTTCACAAACATAGCCAGTGATCTGCTCAAGATGAGGCAAAATGTCTAGATTTATGCTTTTTTTTTTCCCTAGGAGACCCACCTTAAAAACAGCAGTTCGGCTGAAGGTCCCTACCCTGGGGTAGAGCTTTCTCAATGTGGGTTAGCAAATGAGTGTCCTCCAGCACCTTTCCTGAAACCTGTTAGGGTGGTTCTCCCTTCTCTGGAAAAGGCAAATGTACAGCTGCACAGGACTTAACTGACTCCAGGTCCATAGTGGCATCATGAGGAGCGGAGCAGGAAAAGTCTGCATAGTCTGCGGAACAACTGTTGGCCATATCAGAGGCACCCATTAGTGGTTGAAGCAAGAAGGAAGTTGGGTTTAAGACCAAAGCATCCTGGATAGGCTTTTTTCTTCTTGTAGGTTATGAGAGAAGCAAACATCTTAGTGGGAACCAGGTCCTTGTTTTAGCTAGGAATGCGATATCTTATGATGGATAGCAGATTCAAGAAGAGTTGGTGAAACCTCCAGACTAAAAAGGTAGTTACTGAAGTAAACATTTTCAGTCACAAGCACACAGGATACTTGCTTCACAACAAAGTACAGTAAGCTCTCAGTTAACCGGCACCCATGGGGATTGGTAGATGCTGGATAACTGTAGTTTCTGGTTGCTTGACAAGTTACTATTAAAAATAGGCCTGACTAATACTGTACCCTATACTATTTGTTTGGTTTGGCTTGTTCTAAGGTTGGGGAGAGAGACAATTTACTCCTATCTTCCATTTGAAAATGCTAACACTCTAAAAACATAAGGTACTTTTCTGCGAGGGGAAAACAAAGTGCAATACATGAAAATTGTACTGTAGTTCTTCGATTTTTTTTTTCTGGTTGCTTGAGAGTGCTGGTTGCTTGGGTTCTAGTTAACTGAGAGTTTACTGTACTACAGAACCAGTATACTTTTCTTCACAAAATGTAATATAATTCACAAAAAAGGACAGAATTCGTACAGGGACACAGGTCCAGTTTTCAGCCTAGTATAGTATATAAGTGGTTAGCACTGGTGAGAAGGGTCAGTCTCTGTTTCTGGCACAAAATGTACAGCTGTGTACGCTGCACCTATCCATAATAGTAGATGTTCAAATTCCTCATTGCTGCAGTAGCCTTCAGGCTGTATGGTTTGTTTCCCTACCCTGGAACAACAGCCCACCAGTTTCACAAAGCTCTAGCCCCCCACACCTTCACTTAGTTTCATAGTATAGTACTAGGCTATCTGTCCTAGGGCATTTATAAGCCTAGCCAAAGTGTATGTGGCTTTCGCCACCCCATGTAATGATACAAAAGTGTACAATTTAAATTAAACTTAGTTGACTGTGCCTCTATCTAGCAATGACACAGAGATGACCCCCAGGGTAAACCTACGATTACCCATTCATTCGTCCAGATTTCTCTTGAAGAGAGTCAGTGAGGGGCTCTGCCTGACATGGACAGGTATCCTGTTCCAGAGTGCGGGAAGCCTCTGGGTTATGAATCTGTCCCTCCAGCATGTCCTATTCATATTTGTGCTGAGGTTTAGATCTTTAGCTCTCGTGGCTCTGATGGATTTGGATTTTTTGAGGTGGAGCATGCCCATTAATTCTGAATTGGACATGGCCTTGTACGTAAGGCACAGATCACCTCTGAGCAGGCGGTATGCTACTGAATAGAGCTGGAGCTTTTTCAGTCTGGCAGCATATGACATATGCTGGAGACCCTTGATCCTCTTGGTAAGGTACTTTTGGGGTGTCTCCAGTTGCTGCAGGTGCCGGGTGAGGTACATACCAAATGGGGAATTGTACTCAATCATAGGCCTGATAAGGGAGGAATATAAGGGTACAATGACATCCTTTGATCTGGATGTGAATCCCTTCATGATAAGGTGGGCAAGGTAGAAGGTCTTTCTAACCACTTTGGCGACGTGGGTGTCAAATGAGAGGTCACTGTCAACTTGGGTCCCCAGGTCTCTGATTACTTTTTCCGTACTTAATGGATTACCACCTATGTGGTAATTTGTGGGTACTTTGTTTTTTCCAAAGGGGATGACTATACATTTTTTGGCATTTAGTTTAAGGCTATGACTCTGGCACCAGTCATCTGTTTCTGTGAGGCCCTTCTGGAGGATGCATGTGTCAGCTGGTGTGTCGACTATGGCGCCTAGTTTGCAGTCGTCTGCAAACTTTGTCAGCCACAACCCCCCTATGTTTGCCTGCACATCTGAGAAATAAATGCCGAACAAGAGGGGTCCCAAGACAGAGCCCTGTGGGACTCCACTTGTGACTGGCTTAGAGTCTGACATAGCTCCAGCTATTCTGACTTTGTGGGTTCTATCCTTTAGCCAGTTTGCAACCCATCTTGTGACAAACGGGTTTACATTTAAGCTGTTGAGCTTGTCTATGATGCCTGAGTGGGGTATTGTGTCGAAGGCTTTTGCCAGATCCAGGTAGGCTGTATGAACTGCTTTGCCTTCATCGATGGCTCTAGTGACCGTTTCAAAAAAGTCCACCAGGTTTAAAAGACAGGATCTGCCTTTTACAAAGCCAAACTGGGTAGGGTCAATTGTCTGTAGGTCCCCGATGTCTTTGCTTATGAGTTCCATAATGATCCTTTCCATAGCTTTGCAGACCGGGCTGGTCAAGCTTATGGGGCGGTTGTTTCCAGGGTCTGTAGAGGTGCCACCTTTGTGGAGTGGGACCACTGTAGCTGTACAGCAGTGTTCAGGGACATATCCTGTAGCAAGGCTAAGATTAAACAGCGTTCTTATGTGCGGGTTTAGCTCCTCTAGGAGTTCACGTAGCACGCAACCCGGGACACCGTCAGGTCCCATGGATGCTATATTTTTAGCTTTGCTGAGGGCAGCTCTCACCTGGACATCTGAGATTTCAGGGAGGTTGCATTCAGCTGAGATATTTATTTTGTCTTTTGGGGTAGAGGGAGGGGAGAAATTTGTACTGAACCTGTCTGCCAGTATGTTGGCAATATCTGTGGGTTCAGTGTATTTTTTGTCATTATGAACTAACTGCGCATATCTGAGTGGCTAGCGCTAAATAGGGAAATCAGCAGAGTCAAGATTTATTCAGGACTTTCTTGACCATACAGGCAGAGAGAGAGAGAACATCCTAACAATACTAAACCAAAAAACAATAACAAACAAACATATAAAGTATAAACACAAATAATCTAAATTTATATCCCAACTAAAACTATATACAAGAATAGGGAATTGGAGGGTGGATGTGGTTACTGCAGCAGTGAGGAATTTGAACACCTACTGTTATGGGAAAGTGAAACTAACACAACTGTACTATGTTCACCATTCCTACTGCTGCAGTAGCCTTTAGACTACAATGGTTGACTACCAAAACATATCCAGCCTGGAAGAAGGACGAATATGGATCCAGAAGCCACTGGAGAATGGTCCTAACAAAGCTCACCCTGGACAATGAAAAAAAAATACAGTTTCTAATGCTTTGTAAAACTATGTATGGAGGACCACGTAGCTTACACTAGAATTATCTTAGAGTCCGCACCTTTCCAGTATGCCTTCAAAGAAAAGGCTCTAGTAGAATGTGCCATAAGCAAGTTTAAGTTCATGTAATGGTGTAATCTTGGGCTGCTGAGGTGAGGGGGGAGGAGCTGTAAAAGCATATTGATTATATTACATGCAGAACTGAGAGAATTTCTTTTTTTATACAAGAATGGATGTCTAGATTAATGTCCTTGGCTTAAGCTATAAACATTTTGTAAGTAACCAAGCTAGAAAAATAAGACAAAATCATGAAACCCACGAAAAATGCTAAGTTTATTACATCTGCAAGGATATTGTAAGTTCATAGGTGTTTACTAGGCTAACGACCAGAAGGACATTTTTAAGCCTAAACATACATCCCAAACCTCTGACAAGTTCTAGTACCCTTGATAAGTGTAAGCAGGGGCTTGGAGGGGAAACATTTACGAGCAATATTAGTTTGTTTCTTGAAATTCTTGCCATTAGCCAATGGTCTCAGTAAGATACAAGATGTCTACAGTTGAAGGTAGTTGGTAAGGGGAATTCTGTCTAATCTGTTCCAAGTGAAATTTAAAAAGATTTTTTTCATGAATCTGCAAATTTGTCAACCATTTTTCTTATAATTGCTGACACATTTACATAAAGACAACTGTCTTCATGAGCATGCAATTAATCTCTAGAGTTCTGAACATTCTTTTCTGAGGGAAATGCAAAATTTAAAGGTGAAATGACAATCATTTCACTGAAAAATAAAGTCTGAAACTATGGGAAGTGAACAAGAGATAGTAGCGTCCCCAAAAGCCTTAATACTTTAATGCATTTAATAGAACAGTGCACAATTTTGTTTAATTTAGAGACAGACAGTGCACTTTTACTTACAGCTAAAAGTTAATGTTTTCTGAAAGCATGCAAGCTGTTTTTCACATTTCAGAGGTAAATTACAGATGAGGAAAAATAGACTGTATATGGTATAAGTGGGAATACAGGCTGCAACATGTGCTTAAGCATGTGTAACTTTAATTTCAGATTAGGTTATACCTGTGGGTGCAGTTATCAGTTTGGTACAATTGCTCCTTACCTGGGGAGTTGAAAATGTACATAGTTGTGAGAGTTTGTTCTAAGTTAATATGGGATGGTGGTATACTGAAATGTATTTAGTTTTTTTTTTTTTTGTTTGAGGGTTTATTAAAGCAAAACGTCTTGAAAATGAGACAGAAGTTCAACTGGAGATGAAAAGACAAGACTGTATTAAACATAAAAAATTGGTGTATGCACGCAAGACAAAATATGAAAATACATTTAAAATAATGTCATGTATAATAGTGGGAACAACATATTTTTATCATAATGTCTACTCTATCCATATTATATCAGAATGTAAATGGCCTTACCAGTACAGACATAAAGGACAGAGTATTAAATTATATTAAGAAATGCAGTACGCAAATAGCAATGATGCAGGTGGCACATTTTGAAAAGAAATGAGAAAGAAAGGACTGCAAGATGGGTATAGAGTAGAATATCAAGGATAAAGGAAAAGGGGAGTAATAATACTGATTGTTAGAGGGGATGCAATAGTGGTAGCAGAGAAAAAAGGCAATAATGGTAGATTTGTGGCAGTATGGGGTTACTGGAAAGGGATGAAAATGACACTGGTGTGTATTTAAATTCCACCAAAACTTGCTATTAAGGAGCTTAAGACGACTGTGGAACACATAATCAGCATTCAGCAAGGGATATTATGTAAACATGGAGATTGGAACTTGATTTGCAACAGCGAGCATGTATCGGAGGACCTAGAAGGAAAATATAACAAGAGAGATTTCTGAAGAAATTTATAAAAATATTCGGTATGGAAGATGTGAATTCAGTAGTACGAATACAGCTAAAATGTACAGATTATTCCCAAAGCTACAGTAACTGGGTCAGACTGGATAGAAACTGTGTCACAGGAACATGTACATATCCAATAACTATTTCCAAACATGTACCAATAAAAACTAAGATATAAATGCTGAGTGCTTCTCTACCAACCCACTAAAAAGAGAGAAATTTAAACAATAAGTAGTAGAAATTATTTGAGAGTTATTAGGGGGGTTAAAACTTTCTTCAGAAGAGATAGTTAGTGAATAGGATAAAATGAAAATGAAGTTTAAAAATATGGTAGAAATAAAAGAGAAAGAGATATGGCTGAAAAGTAACCACAGTTATTTAGAGGGGCTGGCAAAGAATTGCAGAATAAGGGAAAAAGAGGAGCAGCTGCATAGTATTAAAGAAAAAATAAGGGAGTATTTGGACAATATGCATGAGTTTAGAAAGGTTGCTCTTAAGCAACTGTTTTACAACAACTCCACAGCACAAAAACATTTAGCACAATGACTTGGCAATATAAAATAGAAAAGTTTAAAGGGACACTATCTTGTTTCTGAAATGGCATTTCTGCCTCGAACCGAAACTCAAACACTGTCAATCACTTAGATAATCACCTCCCTTTGTTTGACGTCACTCGTGAGGTTCTCACAGCCCCACCCATGGCATAAAGTTTTTTTTTTTCCAAAAAGGTGCGCAAACCTTTATTCTAGTTCTACGTTTGTTCCCCCTGGAATAAAAAAACTCATCATTTGAGTTCCCTGCTTCACACATTGCAGCATACTACTTAGCGTTTTTTTATGCTGTTTCTACTTGTATGCAGAATAGTTTTAGCAGCTACTACCTGCTGTTTGCCTGTTACAACACTTTTCATGTTTTTTTCCATTCTTATTTTCCTACTGCAGCTCCAAACGGAAAAGCACGCACGTTGAGAGAAACAACCTTCCTTGATTTGGTGTCTTTTTTTTTTCCTTATAGCAGTAGTGTTTTTGTTATGGCAAGGTATGTATATACATACATGCACATATTTTATTGTTTGTTGTGTAACTGTTCCTGCATGGCAGACGATCACACAAACAGTCGCAAACTGTCAGCACACTTTTTATATGTATTGAGCCCCTATCAAATTTGTGCTGTGCAGGTCCATGTATAAATTAAATTGTTCTTGTTCTATTTATACTCAGCAAATGTGCCGAGACTTAGAAATACTGCTTTTCTGCCCTTTTTTTGCTTCCTGTTCTGACCACAATGCAGGCTGTGCTGCATAAAGCAAAAGCCAGGCGCTTAGAGAAAAACAGTCCTAACAAGAGCTGTTTTCACTTGATGCACGGCAGACGGTCATCACAGTCATTTGCAAACATTGCCGGCATTTGATTTTTCAATATCCATGTAAAACTTGTTATTCTATCAACTGATTTACAAATACTGCTTTTCTTTCTGTTCTGACCATTTATTTATTTATTTAAATTTGTTGACCGAGAGTGTCCGACTGGACGTAGGTCCATTTTCAGCGGAGGCCCGGGGAGAAAAGCTCCACAGTAAAATAAACAGACAATAATTACATTGGATTACATAGCGATTAACAATTTAACATAGCAATTACTTACAACATATTTACAGATGAAGAACATAGTACATCAGTAGACAGCTAGAATCTTTATCTGTGAAGTACATAACAGACATTAACAAATGTTACAATGAGAAGTTCCTGCTGTATAATAAGTACTAGGCTTATGAGCATCTGAGCTTGCTATAATCAAGGTAGTTAGTGGAGTGGAAAGAAAGGTAGTGGTTGGATGGGGTGGATGATATTAGAGTGGGAGTTGCAAGGGCATAGCCAGCATGTTTTTAGGTGCGCTTTTAGTAAAGTTTTGAAGTGGGTGCATGATGGTACGGAGGTAATTGTGGGTGGGAGTGAATTCCATAATTTGGCTATGGCACAAGAGAATAGTGCTTCACCAGCAGAGTTATCGGCTTTAGTGATCTGCAAGTGATTTTTGTTGCTGGATCTTAGTGGTCTGGTGGTGCGATAGGGTTGGAGAAGATTCTGGAGGGATGGGACATTTAGTGGATGGTTTACTAGTTTGTGGGTGAGTGGGAGTTGATACCACTGAAGGAGGTGAGGGAGTTCAAGCCAGCCCAGTTCAGCAAGTGAGAGACAATGGTGACTACGGTAGGATGCCCCTGTGGCGAATTTGGCGATTTTGTTGTAGCAGGTCTCTAGCTTGTTTAGATCACATTGCCTTAGGTTGGTATATATTGGAGAGGCATAAAGTAGGGTGGAGATAAGGTGGGAATTCGCTATTGAAATCTTTGCTACTTTGGTGAGAAATTGCTTATTTCTGTATAACGCTCCTAGTTTTTTGTGGACTTTTTTTATGGTCATGGATATGTGAATGTCAAATTTTAGTTTATTGTCTATTTCCACTCCTAGCAATTTGGTGTGTTCAGTTGGGTATATAGTGGTGTTGTCTTTTGCTGTGATGTTAAAGTGAGAGTTGCTTTGAGTATGTTTGGTGGGTTGGAAGATGAGTAGTTTAGTTTTGTTTGGGTTGAGTATTAATTGGGCATTGGATAACCATGTTTCAACAGAGGAAAAGGCTTCCTGTGTGACTTTTTGCAGTTTGGGTAGGGACTAACCATATAACCACATAACCATATAACCATAGTGCAGGCTGGGCTCCATACAGCAAAAGCTGGGTGCTTAGAGAAAACAGTCACAATGAAAACTGCTTTCACCTGATGCATAACTTTTCCTGCACGGAAGATGGTCGTACTCATTTGCAAACTGCCAGCACACATTTTATACATATATTTTATGCAGGTCCATGCATAAAATTTTGCTTTCTCTTTTTTTTCTCGTGCATAACTCTCGACTGTACAGATTTTCAGACTGTCCGGATTTTTCCCTCATAATCTAAAGAAGAGTCTTACTACACAATTTATAGTCTAACTTGACAATGTGCAGCCTAACAATTGGTCATAGTAAATAAGGGGGGGGGGCATCTTGAATCGGGGTACGGAGGAGAAGGCCACACAAAGTACTTGAGACTTTTCAGCCCAGTTAACTGGACTGGTCTTGCATTATCAGACCTCAGTAAAACAGGAATTAGTGATGCATTCAACAGCCATTTCAATAACCACAATCTCTTATTTCATCTTATTTCACAGGAGCCCTTTCCAGTACCCTGCATAATGAAATAATTACATTTGCTTCTTCTGAGTGTATGCCTTGCTTATTAACAACAATAATATGTTAATTGGATATGTGACCTGGACCTTCACAGATTCTTAACCAGCGATTACCAGATCACAAGGATTTGCGTAAATGTAACAAATAAAGGACAGTTTATGGAAAGCAATCACCAAGTATATTTTTTGAGAGGGGGGGGGACTAGTCAGTAAATACCCAAGCAAACTTGAAGAGAACATGCAAAACTCCAGAAAGTAAATAACTGGAGACTGGGATTGAAAACCTGATTTTAGAGATGTGAAGTCATCACTGTACTGAGCTCTTGTGATGCAGCCCTTTTTATTCACTGGATGTACAGGCTCAGCCAAAGCCCAGCATGCTGCGTGGTAATTATCGTAACAGTCAGTGCATACGATTCTATCCAGCTAGCTCACACTTTAGAAACACTGTGTTTCATGAGTGAATAATGCGATTTAAAGATAGCATTCACAATTAATTTAACAGCATGCAAAAATCACCCTGGAGAGAGCATTATTGGGCATAGAAAATGGACTATCTGTTAAATAATTGCTTTATATTTACTGCATTATTAGTGCGTGTGTGTATATACACACATATATATATATATATATATATATATATGTTAGTGTTTGTGCATATATGTATCTTTGTGTGTGTGTGTGTGTGTGTATGTATATATATATATATATATATATATATATATATATATATATACATATATATATATATATACATATACATTCACATACACACACACACACACACACACACACACACACACAAGGCATCCCCCCTAGGCTTTCGGCTGCTGGCAAAGATTCTTGCCTCCCCCATAGGGCCTTTCTTAGCCAAGGTCTTAAAAACAGCATTACTAATGTGAAATTAACCAGTCAACACAAACTAAGGGTCATGCTGTTGAATGCTATGAGCTTAAACAAAAAACTGCACTCCCTGGAAAGCAATTCTATCACTAGAAGATGTAGATGTCTATGAAGAGACAGAAACCTGGTTTAAGGCCTCAGAGTACCCTGACCCTGCAAGGCTACAATGCCTTCCACACCTTTAGACCTCAAAATGAATGTATGAAATCGAAGGAGGCAGTGTTTCAATCTATATTAGAGATAAATTCACCTCATGTCTAGTTAGACTGGACTACTCCATGGAGTTACTCCAGGTCCAGGTAAAGGTGGGTAAGAACCCCATTAAAGTCCTAGCCAGTTATAGATCCCCCTCCATGGGTCATGACACCCACAAAGCCTACTTAAACAAACTAAAGACAGTTCAAATTGTACCAACACACTGATTATAGGAAATTTAAATTATTCCACCATCAACTGGGAAACCTACTCTAGACCAAAAGTTCCTTGACTTTGTGAATTCAAATTCCCTGGAGCAAGTTTTCCGCACCTCAACAAGAGGAACAAACATTCTAGATCTGTTCCTCACCATGTCAAACAGGTGCACTGCTGCAACTGATGGACCTTCATTAGTTAAAACTGACCACAAATCAGTAACCTTCAAACTGACACTACCCCAGAACTTACAAATAGTGAAATCAAACTCAAAAACTTCATCAAGGCAAACTATACCCTCCTAGGTGAAGGTATAAATGCATTTCAAGCCCCACTCCAAGCTGAAAGTGGTAACTACACTGAAGTTTACACTAAAGCCCTATACAGTCACTTGCATTAAGTAAATAAACTCGGCTGTAGCATCTAGAATCACAGCCAGAGCCCAAAGTAAAATCAAGCTGCACTGGTGGACTTCCAGCATTAGCAAACTCTACACTAAATGCAAAAAGTTGCTGTCTAAGAAAACAAAGACAAGGACCCAACAATGGACAAGCACCCTCATCAGCCTTAATAGGCAAACAAGACCACTTATCAAATCCCCCAACAGCTTTTTTTGGGGGGAACCTAGCAAGTACTGCCAAGAATAACCATAAGGCCTTTTACAGCTATGTACGTAACCTAAAAAGTATGACCCAAGCATATGCAGAACTGGTGCCCAATGGTATCACACACACTGACCTCACACAGAGAGTGAATCTGCTAGCGGATAGGTTTGATGAAAATTTCATTCCCTTGTCCTCTCCTAACTTACAACAAACCCTCTCCTAAGCGCCCCCCCCCCACACCTTGCATATCTAAAGAGCAGGTCCTCAAAGCCCTGTCCAAAGCAAAGAACATGGCCTCTATGGGACCAGATGACATTCCAGGCTGTCTTCTAAGTAGGCTAAAACATGAACTAGCATCACCACTAAGTACCCTTTTCAATCATAGCCTAACCACAGGCTTTATTCCTGTGGAATGGAGAACAGCTACAGTTATTCCTCTCCACAAAGGTGACCTTATAAAAGGCCAGGGGAATTATAGACCCAAAGGTCTGACCAGGCTCATCTGTATGGCCATGGAACGTATCATTATGGACCTGATAAACAAAGACCTAGGTGACCTCCAAGCCCTAGTCTTACCCAATTTGGCTTTGTGAAGGGCAGATCCTGGCTGTTAAATCTGATGGATTTCTTTGAAAGTGTGACCAAGGCCATTGATGAAGGAAATTTCTGTGCATACAGTATACCTCAACTTGGCAAAGGCTTTTGACACAATCCCACATTCAGGCATTACTGATAAACTTAGAAAACTGAATGTAAACTCCTTCTTTGTAAGATGGGTTGCCAACTGGCTCACAAAATGGACACACACTATTAAAGTGGGTGAGTCCCCGTCAACCAGCAGACCTGTTACTAGTGGGGTTCTGCAGAGGTCATTGCTGGGCCCCCTACTGCTTGATATATACTTCTCAGAAGTTCAAGTCAAAATTAAATGATTGTGGCTGACCAGGTTTGCAGATGATGGCAAACTAGGTGCAATCATTGAATCCCCAAATGATGTCAGTATACTACAGGATGGTCTCACACAAACCAAAGACTGGTGTATTAGTCAGGGTTACAAAATGAATGCAAAGAAATGCATCATCATTCCCTTCGGCACAAACAATGTCCCTTCACACTGTCATATCAATAACAATACATACCCTAAAGTACCCATGAAGTGGTAAGGGACCTGAGATCACAGGTTGACCGCGACATTGTAAGGAAAGCATTCCACATAGCTCACTTGATTAGTAAAGGCATCGCCTTTATAGCAAAAGAAGTTATACCCTCCAATACTCAGCACTTATCCAGCCCATAATTGAGTATAATTCCCCATTCGGTATGTACCATACTAAGCAATTAGAGAGTCCTTAGAGGTTTCTAACAAAGAAGATCAAGCGCCTCCAGCATGTGCCTTACACAGACTACCTAAAATCCCTGTCACCATACTCCGTATTGTATACACTTCTTAGGGGAGACTTATGCCTGGCCTACAGAGCAACTCAAGACACAAACCTAATGAAATTATTGCTTATCCGTAAATCAAATATGTCTAGGTTACCCATTCCAAGGACTTAAAATATGGCCTGTGACTAAAATAGGATATGCTGGAGGGACAGATTTACCTCCCAGTGACTGCCACGTCTTTGGAACAGGCTACCAACTCATGTGAAACAGAGCACCTCTAAGACACTATTCAAGAGTAACCTGGATGAGTGTATGGGGCACTGTAAATTCTTAAATGGGATAGTACCCACAACCATCCTGGACATGGGCAGTCATCATTAAATGCAATCTTGTGTATTGACTAGTATCTCTACGGTATTACATTGTGTTGAAACAGCTAGACTTACAATTACCACGTGACCTCCGGGTCGATAGCCCAGTAATGTCCTATGATCCTATATGTGTATGGGTTTGTGTGTGTGTAAGTATATATGTACGTGGGTGTGTGTGTTTGTGTGTGCATGTATGGGTCTACTGGAAAGCATCGAAAGCCCACAATATCAAAGAACATGTAGTCGAGCTCATCAAACTTAATTTCAGTGAACGGCACGGTCACCAAATCCTTTCCCAGGGTAAGTAACGAGTAATATCAAAATGAATGAAAGCGCACCATTGCCAACCCTCCCATGTGGGGAGCTACACCCCCCTACACTCCCCCTAACTAAATACACAAAATCAGAGATTACACAACAGCTGGGAAAAGGGACAAAGTTCACCTTATTGGCCATGGCCAACAAGTTACTTACGGTGGGAATGGATTCACCTATCCGGTCGTTCACTGACTGAGGTTTCAGTGATTTCAGCTTGAGGATGTGGTC